>NC_055998.1:120967614-121185114 GCF_018446385.1 Zingiber officinale
GTAATAGCAAATTACACCATTCATCGCATATTTGTTGACACAGGGAGCTCGGTCAACATCATATTCAAGAAGGCGTTCGATCAGCTGCAAATTGACAACCCCGCTCTACGGGTTTACGGGCAACGAAGTTCAGCCGGTCGGACAAATCCGGCTAGCCACCTCGCTGGGAGAAGAGCCGCTCAGGAGGACCAGGACAGTTAGCTTCGTGGTGGTCGACTCTCCCTCATCCTACAACGTCATTTTGGGACGACTGGCGCTCGGCGAATTCCGAGCGGTTGTCTCAACCTTCCACCAGAAGATAAAGTTCCCCGTGGAGGACAAAGTAGGAGAAGTGCGGGGAGATCAGCTAGCAGCTCGGCGGTGCTATATAGAGATGATCCGAGCAGAGGCTTGTTCCGCTCGGAAGGCGCCCCGAATTGAGGTACACGCCATAACCGAGAAACCTCCTGCTTTAATTTATGATGAAAAGGAGGAAGTCCAGTGTAACAACCCAATTTTCCCTATTTCGAGTTCTAAAAGCCCTTAAAAATATTTAGAAATGTCATAGAAATATTCTAGAGATTTTTAGAAATTTTTAGAGTATTTTTATGCAATTTTTGGAGTTCATTTGGTATTTTCACCAAGGAGAATAAGTTTTAAATATAAACTAAAATAAAGAAAAAAAATTTAAGTTTGTAGAAGCTGGGGTTCGAACCCAGCTCCTCGGCCCGAGCAGAATCCGGCCCAGCCAGCTGAGCTACACGGACTTTGTCAATCCAATATGGAGAAAATTGATATTAAAGCATAGTTGTGATTTAAGCCGAGTATAAGAAAGGGAGTTAGGTTTTGATTTTCCAAAAAACCAAAACAATTCCTCCCGAAAACCCCTCTTCGCTCTTCTCCCTCGCGACGGCGCAATCTCAGCGGAAAACCTAGAGACAGCTAGGTCTTGAGATCCCGGCGCCGGCGAAGCTTCCCTCCGGCTAGTCTTCATCCACGGTGGTTGTCTCGAAGAAGAGAAGCTCGGGAACACAAAGGGTTGCCGAGAGGATCCGCCCGAACCCTAAAAAGTTCCCCTTTCCTTCTTCTCGGTAGTAAGTGCAAGAAACTCTAGGTGAGTTGCTACTCACCTGCAGTAGGATAGTTTCAATTCCTTGTTCCTTTTCATCTCGAATTTCCTGTGAAGATTGGGGTTTAGGGCTTACTGCCGTGAGTTGTTAAGAAAGAGGGAAATGGTTTTGTTTTTATATTGGATTAGATTCTGAACCTTGCTTATTCCTGTTTTCAGATTATACTGTGAAGTTTTGTTTAGCACAGCAATTCATTTCTTTTGAAATTTTTGCTGCGAGTTCGAAGGTTAGGCATATGAATTCGGTTTAGTTTGAGTTCTCCAAGTTGTAGCATAGTTCTAGCATTCTGGATAAATAAGATGAGTTACTGGTTTATAGATTGCCCTGTATAGGTTCAAGTCATGTATCAGTTTCATATAGGATTCTGTTCTGAACTTTCAGCAAGCTTAATTTGGTTAGTTGGAAGGGATACAAGCCTTAGATTCCTGCTGCTAGGCTATGAATAAGAAAAGTTCAGTTTAATTAGCATGTAGTTCTGTTTTTGGTGGATTTCTGCCGAAGGGTTATGCTTTTGTTCCCTTACCGTAGCACTAAATAGAGAATGCTTGGGTTCGGTTGTGTTATGTAATAGGTGTGAACAACTTTAGTTATGGAAACATTCAAATGGATTTTAGTAGCTATATTAGACCCTCCTTTGTCAATTCTGTAACATGAGGGTAGACTTGGTGTTATTAATGTTGTTTTGACATGCAGATTTAGATTCCTTTGCAGTGCAGATTTTAGTTTAGTATACTGGCAGCTTCATTTGGAGTTTAGAACAACCCTCCTCCTTATGTAGTTTTCCATGTTTCATTTAGTTCCTTAATAATAGCCTATGTTAGCTTTGCAGAATAGGTTTGTATGCCATTAACTGGACATGAACAACATATGCTTTAGTATATCATGTGGTAACTTTTGATTGTAGCAGAAATCATCCTTTCCTTATGTTCCACTTTGTTGGGATTAATTAGAATGAGCAGATTTCTTTTACATTGCTAATAGAAGAACAGTTTTCTTTTTCTAGCTTTTCCTTAGCTATTTGTAAACATGAGCATACTTCTTTTCTATTGCTATTAGATATACAGTTTCCTATTTGCTATTGGAATAACATGAGCAGTCCTATTTTTATAGCATGCAGATTTTAGATAAGCTTAGTATGCAGATTTTGATAGGCTTAATATACAGATTTTTGTTAAGCTTTGCATGCAGATTTATGTTAGGCTTTGTATACAGATTTTCAGCACGTAGGGTGTGTTCTAGTGCACACCAAGTGCTTGATAAAATGCTTAGCTCAATATAATGCTACAGTAGGCATTTTAATAGCTCAGTGAATGCATTAGAAGCATTTAAAATAACTTATTTAGTCTTGCTTCAGCTTATATGGGACTACGGTCCAATGGGTGGGCTCCCACAGTCGCCTCTAGGTTCAGATAACCTAGTTCTAGGTTCAGATAACCTAGTAAAAGCAAGATAAGAAAATTAGCTATGAAATCAGTATTTTATTTTCAGCAGTGGCACTGTACTGGATTAGATATCCATTGGGTTGGGCTCCCACAGTCGTCCCTAGGTTTAGATAACCTAGTAAACCCTACTAGACTCGGAACTTGCAATCCCGGGTTTAGTTAGGGATGCGCGCACAGCAAGTACAGTTGCCGACATGATTACTATTTTTATCTATTATGTAAATAGTTTTCAAAACTTCACAAATTAGTTATGTGAATACAAGTTAGACTCAGTTTAGCATTAATTAGTTCAGCTTAGGTATTAGTTCAGTTTCTTATTGATACACATGATAGTTCCATGATTAGCTATACATGTTTAGCATTTCAGTTAGTATGATTCCTTTATTGCTATATATGAGCATGATTAGCTATACATGTTTAGTATTTCAGTTAGTATGTTTCCTTTGCTATTTATGAGCATGATTAGCTATACATGTTTAATATTTCAGTTAGTTAGATTCCTTTGCTAGTTATGAGCATGAGTAGCTATACATGTTAGCTTTTCAGTTAGTTGATTTCTTTGCTATTTATGAGCATGAGTAGTTTTACATGTTAGCTTTCAGTTTTAGCATGTTCTTATTTATATACATGCATATCGAGTTTTTGTGAGTAGGATAGCACTCACTAAGCTTTTAGCTTATAGATACTATTTTCCTCCTACTGCAGATAAAGGAAAAGCTAAAGTATGAGGAAGAAGGCGACAAGGAGATGCTGTGACGGTGTGTGATGTGTGGACTATGGAGATCCTTGAGACTTAGCTAAAGAACTCACTTAGTTTAAGATTTGTTATGTTTCCTTTTCTTTTCTCCTTAATGCTATGATGAGGTTGAGATTGTAATTGAGTTTATTTCCGCATTTGTAGTTTGATACCTCCTATTGTTGGAGTGATATGGTTGTTTGCCATTGCTAGAGTAGTTTCATATTTGTATTGTGCTATTATACTGCGTGGTTGTGAAATTATATGTTCCAGCCGCCTGTGGCTGAGTATACATGTTATGTATCCCAGTTTGGGGTCACCGGTACAGGGGAGACTCTGCCGAAATTTTTCGGTAGAGTTTCTATGTGATTTTTAATCATACCGGTTAAGTAGAGTTAGCAGTTAAGTAAGTGTCCACCTTTAGAGAATAGTAGTAGTGTAGAAAGGTGGGTCGTTACATCCAGATCCATCCGACCCGATCGGAGGCCACGACTTTTATCGCCTCTGATCTGGGGAAAGAACAGAAGGAGAAGCTGATTCAATGCCTCCAACGAAATCATGATGTCTTCGTCTGGTCGACACATGAGTTACCTGGAATTTCGCCGAGCCTAGCGCAGCATGAATTGCATGTCCGGCCGGACGCTTGGCCAGTGAAACAGAGAAAAAGGGACTTCAGCGCCGAGCAGAATGCCATTATCCGGGCGGAGGTGGAAAAACTTCTGAAGGCCGGCCACATACGCGAGGTGCAATACCCGAGCTGGCTGGCCAACGTAGTCTTGGTCTCCAAGCCGGGCGGCAAGTGGAGGGTCTGCATCGACTTTCGAGATTTAAACAAGGCATGCCCCAAGGATTTTTATCCTCTGCCCCGGATAGATCAGCTGGTGGACTCCACGGCCGGCTGCGAACTAATTTGCATGCAGATCAAGAAAAAGTAAGCTTCGTAACGGCCGACGGCACATATTGTTACAATGTGATGCCGTTCGGATTGAAGAATGCCGGGACCACCTATCAACGCTTGATGAACAAGGTGTTCAAGGAGCAGATCGGGCGGAATCTGGAAGTTTATGTGGACGACATTCTTATCAAATCCGTCCGAGCGGCCGATCTTTTCAAGGATATGGAAGAAACCTTCCGAACGCTGCGCAAATATGGAGTCAAACTAAATCCCCAAAAGTGCCTGTTCGGAGCCAAAGGAGGGCGATTCTTGGGGTATATAGTGACCGAGCGGGGAATTGAAGCAAATCCCAGCAAGATTAAAGCACTGCAAGACATGCCGCCCCCAAGAAATACAAGAGAAGTGCAAAGGTTGACCGGTCGGATAACCGCTCTATCGAGATTCATCTCCAGAACCGTCGACCGGAGCCTGCTATTCTTCAAGATCCTGCGCAAGGCTACTAAATTCCAGTGGGATGAAGAATGTGACCGAGCATTTGAAGAGTTGAAGACATATCTTAATTCTCTACCAGTGTTAGCCAAGCCGGTCGGGGGTGAGTCACTTTATATGTATCTGTCATCAACTGAGCATGCTGTAGGCTCAGACGGCGAAGAACAGCCGGTGTATTTTCTAAGTCACATTTTAAAAGATGCTGAATCTCGTTACACTGGGCTCGAGAAGTTGGCCTTTGCTTTAGTTCTAGCCGCTCGGCGCCTGCGACCGTATTTCTTGGCTCATACCATTATTGTCCGGACGAACAGTCCACTCGGAAGAGTGCTGTTGAATCCCGGACGGCTTATCAAGTGGACGACGGAATTAAGTGAATTTGACATCCAATATCAGCCCCGCCCGGCGATTAAAGCCCAATCCTTGGCTGATTTTGTGACCAAGTGCAAAGGCCAGAGCCGAAGCTATATGGAGAATATATGGATCTTCCGCTCGGCTTGGAAGTGGATCGAATATTACTACTCTCACCTCAGAAGAAAAGATGCACCTATCCGTCCGGACAAAGCTACTAACAATGAAGCAGAGTATGAGGCCCTCATAGCCGGATTGCAGGCGGCACGGCATGTGGGAGCCGGTCGGGTGACACTCTATTCTGATTCACAGTTGGCCGCTCAGCAACTTTCCGACACTTTTGAAATCAACAGCGTTCGGCTCAAACTCTACGCTGAGGCCTTTGAAAAACTCAAAGCTACTTTCCGAGAGGTGCTTATTCAGAAGATTCCCCGAACGGAGAACCAGGCTGCCGATGAGTTAGCCAAACTAGCGAGCTCAATAACGCCGGTCGCCGTTCAGCAACCAATTGAAAAACGCTCATGGTGGCACATGTCGACCGGATGCAAGGCCTCGCATTTCCAAGTGACTGGAGGACACCTATTATAGAATTCCTCCGTTCGGGCACCACACCATCCGATGAATATGCAGCCCGGCTCCTCAAGAAGAGCCGGTCGGTTCACACTCATCGGAGATCAGCTTTACAAGAAAGCTTTCTCGCGCCCGCTTTGAAATGTGTAAGCTCGGAGGACTCGACACATCCTCCGTGAAGTACATCTAGGATCATGCGGGGTCATCCGGGCGGACGCTCATTGGCTAAGAAGATCCTCTTGCCGGATACTTTTGGCCAACTTTACAAACAGATGTCGCTCGGACAGTATCTACATGCCTTTCATGCCGAAGTATCACAACTTCTCCCACCGACCGGCAGAGGAGATGAAGGCATCAACCATCTCATGCCCCTTCGATCAATGGGAATGGATATTGTGGGTCCATTTCCATGGCGACCGGCAGAGGAAATTTTACTAGTGGCGGTAGATTATTTCTCCAAGTGGGTGGAGGCCGAGCAAAGATCACCGAACAGATGGTTAAAAATTCATCCGCAACACATCATTTGTCGGTTCGGCATCCCTCGCCGACTAGTGTCCGACAACGGCGGCAGTTCACAGGAAGATGTTAGAGGATTGGTGCAAAAGCTACGGCATTGAGCAACATTTCACGTCCGTGGCCTATCCTCAGAGCAACGGTCAAGCTGAAGTCGCCAACCTGGAAATTCTTCAGATTCTTCGCGCTCGGCTCGACCATTTGGGAGGAAGTTGGCCGGATGAAGTGCCGAGCGTCTTGTGGGCCATCCGAACGACGCCAAAGGAGGGACGGGAGTCACACCGTTCCATTTGGTATATGGCGGTGATTCCTGTTGAAGTCGGCATCGAGTCCACCCGGATCCAGAATTATGATGAAGGCAACGCCGAGCGGAGGAACATGGAGCTAGATTTGGTTGAAGAGGAGCGGGCCAAGGCATCCGTCCGGCTGATGGCGTATCGGCAGCGGATGAAGCAAAACTACAACAGGCGCGTGATCCCCAGATCGTTCCAGGTCGGCGACCTTGTCTGGAAGAAAGTTAAGCCGGCCGGCGACGTCGGCAAGCTGGAAGCTCCCTGGGCAGGCCCTTTCAAAATCATCGAAAAGCTCCGTTCGGGCGCGTATTATCTGGAGGATGAGGACGGACAGCAGCTAGATAGGCCGTGGAACGCGAACCACTTCCAGCCTTACCGGGCGGGGTGAAAGGGTATCACTGTAAATCACCCTGTGTATTTCATTTTTCGACTAAATACTTGAAATGCAGAGATGAAAAGTCAAAAGAGCGAATATAAGGCATTATCATCGTAACCCGAAGGCCCCCGAGCCGATCGGCCGGGAGGTTTGTATCCGAGCCGGGAGCTCGAAACCGAAGACCCCAGGCCGTTCGGCCGGGCTGCGTATAGAATATAAGCAGCATTCGAAATCGAAGATCCCGAGCAGTTCGACCGGGCTGCATACTAGTGTGGCAGGAAGGAAACCAAAGCCCTGCGCTGCTCAGGATGATAGAGAGAGGTTATTGCCTGGAGCGAAGGCCTGAGCCGGTCGGCCAGGTATATGGTTTTCCGAGCCAAATGCTCGACAACGAAGGCCCCGAGCCGATCGGCCGGAGGTATACGGATCAAATTGGCGCCAAACGCTCTAAAAACGGAAGCCCCGTACCATTCGGACGGATATAAATTATCCGAGCCAAAATGCTCGGAGCAGACCCTGAGCCGTTCGGCCAGGAGTACGTTCTTGGGTAAAAGGGGCATAGGGATTATCCGAGCCAAGCACCCGAATAGGGAAAGCCTCCTTGCCGATCAGGTTCGCAAGCGAATGACCCGTGCTGTTCGGCCGGGCATAAATATTGTTCAAGCGCGGGATATGAAGGCCAGGGTCGCTCGACCTGGTAAGGAGTTAGCCTCGAAGGCCGTCTAGCCCAGACGTTAAACCGTAGAGACGAGCCGGCGTCTATAAATCCCCGAGCGGAAGGCCGACGAGCACCGTCGTTAAAGATCGAGAGCCGCGCCGATCGGCTATAAACATCCGCGCCGACGAGCACCGTCGTTAAACATCGAGAGACGAGCCGGCGTCTATAAATCCCCGAGCGGAAGGCCGACGAGCACTGTCGTTAAAGATCGAGAGCCGCGCCGATCGGCTATAAACATCCGCGCCGACGAGCACCGTCGTTAAAGATCGAGAGCCGCGCCGGTCGGCTATAAACATCCGCGCCGACGAGCACCGTCGTTAAAGATCGAGAGCCGCGCCGATCGGCTATAAACATCCGCGCCGACGAGCACCGTCGTTAAAGATCGAGAGCCGCGCCGGTCGGCTATAAACATCCGCGCCGACGAGCACCGTCGTTAAAGATCGAGAGCCGCACCGATCGGCTATAAATAACCGCTCCGTCGACCGCCGACGATAAATATCAAGAGACGAGCAAAGGATGGTTAATCGGAATTAAAGAAGCAAACAAGTTTGCGCGCTGAGCGGCTGATCAGGCGCGTAATCAGACATTAAAGATAATTCGCTTATCTGACATCGCGAGGTGCCGAGCGGAATGATTATAAAGAATACTTAGTAAGTTCTTGCCACAATAAAAGGTGAAAGGAACAGAGGATCATCTACTACGCAAGCTAAAAAAGTCATTACAGAGATAATCCTGGCCGAACGGCTGGAATACAAAAAAGTTTATAAAAACGCTCTTCACACATCAAAATCAAAAAGAGCGTCGGGGATGGTGTCCATCACACTCGCTAGATCCTCGGGGGGGATGGCCAGCTCGGCAGGCAGGTGACCTTTGGTCTTCAGATAGCCCATCGCCGCCTTGATCGCCTCCTCGAACGTGAGGGATATCTTGTCGGTGAACTTCTCTCCGAAGTCCTCCGAGCGAAGGAACTCCTTCCTCACCTCTTCCGAGCGGGCCAACTCCCCCTCTTTGTATTCCTTGAGCGTGGCGTGAGCGGCGTCACTGGCGGCTTGGAGCTCTTTCAAGTCTCCATCGAACCTTTGGAGATCCGCCGAGCGGCCCTCCTTCTCGGCGGCCAACAGGGCGTCCAAGTCTTTGATGCGTTGTTCCAACCTCCTGATCTCCACCTTCATACGGTCCATATCATTGATGGCCTGTTGCTTCCGAGTGGTCGCCGTTTTGAGCTCCTTCTCTCGTTGCTTGATCATCGTTTCGAGCCGAACGGCTTTGCTCGCCAAATCGTTAGCCCTTTTCCGTTCGGCATCCAGCGATTTTTTGGCCTTCGCCAGAGCGGCAACCGACTGCCCGTTACCCCCAACGGTTTGTTTTTTCAACTCGTCCTCCAGCTCGGCCAATCGGTTGCTAATAGCAATCTGCTCCACCCAGTTCTACCAACAAATGTCCACAGGTTAGAAACCTAATTCGAATATGCAAATAAAGAAAAGGAGAGCATACCCCGGTGGCCTGTTGAAGGTTGCTATCGCCGAGCTGCCCGGGAGTCATCGTGGCTATGCGATGCCGAGCATCTATCCAAGCTTGGGCAAGAGGGCCCGTCAGAGTAATCTGCTGCTCGGGGACCACTGGCCGATCAGCAGCAGCCATGTACGCCTCTGAGGGGAGGCGCAGAACGGTCTTTATCAAGTTTTGGCCGCTCGGCTCGCTCTGAGAAGCAGCGGCCTTATCGGACGGCCCACCGGCAGAAGAGGAGGGAAGCTCACCCATACGCCTGATACGGTGCAAAGTTCTGGAAGGGCTGGACGACGGCACCTCCGAGCTAGCCCTCGGAGAACCCTGAGGAGTTGGGGTACTCTCGAGCGAAACCGTCCCGGATAGCACCGGTGCGCCCGCGCTCCGCTCGGGCAGTGACTCATCAAGGTTAGAGGCAGGGGCAGAGGCAGGGGCAGATTCTGGTCTTCGGCGCTTCCGAGTGCGTAGCGGCACATCATCGGCCGAACGGCCCTCTACCTCAGCCTCGGTAGGAGGTTCCAGGTCACCCGCGGCCTCATTGTGAAAGGCAGGGACATCTGAGGCTTCGGGGACAGTTGGTGCCCCCTCACTTTCTCCACCGGTCGGATCAGATGGAGCAAGGCCCCGCTCGGCGGCCTCCTTGTTCGTCACCTCCTCAATCTGAGCGGCTTTCAGTTTGAGCTTCTCGGTAGCCTTGGCACGCCACATGACTTCAGCTGCAGAAACAAAAAATAAATCAGTTAGAATAAAACAAATGAGAAGATAAGGAAACTTACTCATGCTGTAGGGCAGATCGGCGGGGATAGAAGACAAGCCGAATATATACATTACTCCCGGAAGGAGCATCTCGTCAATATGATAGCGCTGACCGACTAGCCGCTCGGCTGCATGGAGATAGTCCGCGTCACCTCTAAACTTGCCGAGTTCCGGTTGCGCGGGCATAGCCGTCTGCCACTTGGTGCGGAAAGTCGGCCGCTCGGGAAAACGTATATAGAAAAAATGCTCCTTCCAATGTTTGTTGGAGCTCGGCATATGATCAAAAAGCACGAAGCCTGTCCTAGACTGGAAAACAAAGGTACCCCACTCGGCTTGCTTGGGGTAGTAAAAGTAGAGGAATATTTTTGGGTCCAAGGGGATGTTGTTCAGCTTAAACAAAACTATCACTCCGCTCAGCAGCCTAATAGAGTTGGGAACTACCTGGCCGAGTGGAATGCGGAAATAGTTGCAGACTTCTAAGAAAAATTTGTGAGGTGGAAAACGCAGTCCGGCCAGAAATTGGTCTCGGAAGAAAAGCACTGTGCCGGACGGCGGTTCATGAGGCCGAGCGGCTGGTGTGGCTAACACTATTTGGTGGTCAGTCGGCAGGTCATAAGTCTGGACGAGGCGCAAGGCGTCTTCCTCATCAAAACGGCTCTCCATGGTCGTGTACCACAGACCTGGAGCGCCCCAGTCGACTGTGAAGTGCTAGTCATGGTCAAGGGACGAGAATATAGGATGCCGAGGGAAGGGATGAGCAAAGAATGGAGCAAAAGCCGATTGAAGGAAACAGGTAACAAAAGGAAGAAAGCGCTGGGAACAAGAGAGAAGGCCTTACAAACAAAGAAGATGATCGACGAAGGGCCGAGGTTTGCTGAAGAGTTGAGGGGCGAGAATGCCGGAGGAGAATGAAGCAGCGAGGCGGCGGCGGAAGCGGAGCCGCAGGCTTTATATTGCCGCCCGGAAGCAACGTCCACCGTCCGATCCAGGTCGTCAATATCGAGGTTGTCATCGGATCGTCCGTTTCAAACGGCGGCTATCCCATCGGAAGTGACGTAACCGCCATACTCTGACAAATGCACGGTCGCCACGTGTCTGCCGGTTACTAGCCGCATTTAATGAGCTCCCCTTACCGTGCGCAGAGCACGTGATGGGTAGTGGGGGAGAACAACGAACATCGATACCCAGAAAATACAAGGCATGGACAAAGTGTCGCCGGACAGACAGATATCGCCGCACGGAGGAGCATCTTTATGCCTGGCCGAGCGGCCTGAGGCAATGATCATTGTTCGACAGATCGGTAGTCCAGTCAGTCGGACTTTGCCTCCTTCGACTAGACTCGAGAGGAAGGCAAGTGATCCGGCGGTAAAAATCCGGAACCCCATAAGGAGTCAACGCTGAGGGGAAGTCAAAGGGTCCAGGGGCTCGCCGGAAAAGGGCGAGCCGACCGGATTCAGAAGAAAGAGAAATCTGATAGTAAAAGGCACCCTGGTAGGGACCAGGGGTCCGACGCTCAAATAAAACAGTGCGTAATGACCGAGCGGAAGGAGGTGCCGCCCGGACGGCTCAAAGAATCAAGGCCGTCCGGACGACGTTCATCGCCCGCTCGGCGGGCCGGGCACCCCAGTCAGACGGTGGGTAAAAGAAGGGGACATCTTCTGACAGCCGTCAAGTCGTATGGCTGTGCCATACTTCTAGTCTGACAACGGGTGGTCCTGCCGTCCCATCAAAGAACATGCTCGGACTGTGGCAGCATGGTGTCAGGTAAGCTCTCTGACAAGTGCATACCGTGGTATGGGTTGCTGACACGTACGCTCCTCGGTGGGCGTGCATCAGTTCCTTCTCCGTCTTATATAAAGAGGCCATTACTTCGCCAAAGGTACGCAGAATAAGAATTTGGCAGCCACTTTCTCCACCACTTACCTGACTTGAGCGTCGGAGGACCGTCGCCGGGACACCCCTCCCGGCTCGGTTTTGTTGCAGGTTCGCCGGAGCACTCGAGGATCCAGCAGAGAGCGCCACGTGCCCAGCGTCCACTGACTCTTGGTTCGGACAGGATCAACCTGAAAGAAGAAATAAGACTCTTCTTGAAATGGTTAGGTCTATAATGGCGTAAGCTAATTTGCCAATCTCCTATTGGAGAGATGCATTATTAACTGCAACCTATATACTTAACAAAGTGCCTTCAAAGTCAGTTTCATCTACCCCATATGAACGTTGGACAGGAAAAAAAATCATATTTAAGTAATCTGAAAGCTTGGGAGTCAGCTGCTTATGTTCATGATAGTTCTCACAAGTATGGAAAACTGGGACCTAGGGGTAAGAAATGTATCTTTATAAGATATCATGAGACCTCCAAAGGTTATGTTTTCATAGGTGAGCAACTAGATGGAACCATCTCCGAAAAATAGACTCGAGAGATGCGACTTTTCTTGAAACAGAGTTCTCAGTCAGAGGTGATGTTGATAAAGATGTTCCTCTATTTGAGGAGGATGAGATATTATCAACAAGAGAGATGTCAAAAGGAACACCTGAGTCTAATCAACCGAGTGGGAGTGATATGTTGAGTCATGAGTTGACTTCTCAACAGTCCAACTTACGGAGAAGTGTTCGTAAGATCAAACCTAATAAGAGGTTTGATATTGAGAATAAGGCATTGATTACACTTCCAATTGACGACGACAAACCTCAATCCATTGAGGAAGCATTAGGATGTAGAGTTAGAGAAAAATGGAAAGCTGCAATGGTTGAAAAGATGGAGTTCATGATTCAGAATCATGTTTGGGACTTAGTCGATCTTCCTCCGGGCCGAAGGGCTATTGGGAATAAGTGGATTCTCAAAATAAAGAGGAAAGCTGATGGATCGATTAACATATACAAAGCTTGTTTAGTTGTAAAAGGATATACCCAAACGGAGGATATTAAATTTGAAGAGACATTTTCTCCCGTAGTAAAATTTGTGTCAATACGAGTTATTTTGGCCTTTGTGGCACATTATGACTTGGAATTACATCAAATGGATGTAAAAATCGCTTTCCTTAACGGTGATTTTAACAAATAAATTTATATGGTTCAGCCAGAAGGTTTCATTGCTGAAGGTCAAGAGCAGAAAGTATGTTGACTTAGAAAGTCTATATATGGGCTAAAACAAGTGTCAAGACAATGGAACATAACATTTAACAAAGTCGTTTTATCTTATGGTTTCGAGATGATCAATGAGGATCATTGTGTTTTCCAGATAAGGGACAAAGGAAAGTATGTCATTTTATCATTATATGTTAATGATATGTTAAAAGCTGGAAATGACATAGGATATGTGAATGAAGTCAAGAAGCGGTTGTCATCACAATTTGATACAACGAATATGGGAGAAGATGAATACATCTTAGGAGTGAAGATCATAAGAGATCATCCTAAAAGACTTTTGGGTATGTCACAAGAGTCTTATATAAATAAGATGTTACATCATTTCAGCATGTCAAATTGCAACATAGAACATACACCTATTGTGAAAGGTATTATTTTGAACAAGAGTATGTGTCCTAAAACTTCAGAAGAAATAGCTGAGATGAATAAAAAATCATATGTCAGTACTATTGGTAGTTTGATGTACACTATGTTGTGTACACGTCCCGATATCAACTATGTTGTGGGCTTGGTCAGTCGCTTCCAGCCAAACCCAGAAACGAGACATTGGAAGACGGTAAAAAGGATATTCAGATATACGAAGGCGACAATAGATTATTGTCTCTGTTTTCAAGGATCATATATGAGTCTGAAAGGTTATTCAGATGCAGATTGGGTTGGGAACCTGGATGATAGAAAATCCACATCAGGCTATGCATTCTTGCTGAATGGTGGCGTCATCTCTTGGAATAGCAAGAAACAAGCTTGTGTAGCTTTCTCACTATGAAAGCTGAATATGTGGCATGTTCAGCGGTTGTGCAAGAAGCAGTCTGGTTGAGAAGGTTCCTGAAGCATCTGAAAATTGATGAGGATAGTGGGGGTTCAGTAACTATCTACTGTGACAGTCAAGCTGCAATAGTTTTTTCCAATGATCCTAAATATCACAGCAAAGACAACCATATAGAAATTAAATATAATTTTGTGAGATATATTGTGGCTAAAAGAAAAATAATTCTTGAGTATGTTTCTACACGTGCTATGCTTGCAGATCCTTTTACTAAGCTAATGACTAAAGAGTCATTTAAAGAACATGTAAAGTATTTGGGACTTCTTACAATGTAACAATATTGAAATAACAATCAGACTTAGCGATTTGATTGTGTTACTTGCCATAATTTATTCAAGTGTATATGTTGTATTTGTTACATTTATATAAGATCTCGGTGAGCATGTTGGCAGGTTGAGATTGGTCCACTCACATGGACAATCATCTCTATTTGTTAAGTACAAATAGAGGTAAGATCGTTACTTATAGAATAGCTTATGTAGCTGAAATTAGAGGCAGGTTCATAAGTTGAGGTCGCTTTGATAATTGTGTCAAAATGAAATCATTTATATATTAATAATGATCGAAGTAAATGAACCCACCATTTACTGAACCTGTTGAAGGCCAGATTAGAATTCATATATTGAATTCAGGATTGGACATTAGATATGTCTAGATTAAAATCTGTACGATGTTAAATTTGAGTAAAATATGCGCTCTTTTTAGTAAAATAATAACATCGTAATATATGATTCATACCACATATAATATTGCGACAATAAAGGTAGTAGGAGAATGAATCCATGTTTCTCTACTATGTGAGATCTTTGAGATTATAAGTTAATCTCAAGTTTTTACCTTAGTGACTATTTAGTTGTTTACTTGAAGTTATAATCAGTGTCTGCTACTTTAGCATTTATCCTATGGCTATGTATGATTTGGTCTATGGAACATAACTAGGAAATTGACTGATTAGTATGAATAGATTCTAGCTAAAAATAAAGATTAAATATATTTACATCATTAGATGTTATTCACTGGTCGATCCATTTCTGTTATGTATAAAAATGAATGTGAATATTGGATATGGAATATGCTCTTAGCATAATGATCATTATAAGGGATTAGAGATGTTCATATTGATATAAATGAAGATTATTTAATCTAGGTAAATAGCAAGATATGGATATCTCCAAGATAATGGTTGTGTGCCACTGAAAGATTGGATGAATCTTGGATAAAGGCTATGTGCCACTTGGAAAGAGGTTATGTGCCATGCAGAGTGTGATCCTGGATAAAGGCTATGTGCCACCGGGAAAGAGGTTATGTGTCATGCAAAGTGTGTCTCTAATTTATTTGAGCGGCTAAGTAAAGTGTAACAACTTTGTTAGCATTAATTGCTCAGAGAGCGGCTATGTAAGGTGTAACAATCTTCTTAGCAACTATCGCTCAGTGTACTTGCTGTTGCACGAACCATTTTCTCTAAGTATGGATTAGATGTTCTAATATGGTCTTTGTGACCAAATTCTCAAATAGTCTATGTGACTTATTAGGCCTTTGTGACCAAACTCTCAAATAGTCTAAGTGACTTATTAAGTCTTTGTGACTAACTAGTCTTTGTGACTTACCTGAATGTGTTGGAGGATCTTGCGACCGGCTTGAAGGGGGGTTGGATAGACGGCGCCCCCAAATCACTCACTTTCTACGTATTTGTTAGTGCACAGCGGAAATCTAATACGAAATACAAATACGAAAGCTAAATACAAAGACTAAGACGAAAGGAAATGCAAACCAATCGACACGCCGATGTAACGTGGTTCGGAAATTAGGGCTCCTACTCCACGGCTGTCCGTAAGGTGGACGATCCCTATCCGTCGGTGGATTAGCCCCCTGGCAAACTTCGGCTATCTCAAGTCGCTCCTTGTGGGTGGAGAAAAACACCAAGACCTCTTAGATTCCATAAACACTTGAGAGTTTTGGTGACTACTAATTAGGGTTGACCACCTCTAATTTCGTCAACCTGTGTTGGCCATCCCAAGCTCCTTCTTATAGAGCTTGAGGAAATCAGCCTTGCTGATTTGCCCGTTAACAGTCGACTGGTCCTTGCACCAGTCGACTGGTGCCAGCCCAACGGCTCTCTCAACGGCTATCTACCAGTCGACTGGTCACAAGACCAGTCGATTGATCCTAGCCATTTCGGGCACAGAGAGCTTTTGTGCTCACCACCAGTCGACTGATCCCAATACCAGTCGACTGGTGCAACCCTAAACCTAGGGTTTCCCATCCCGAGTACATTTCTCTCGCACTCAGACCCTCACGACTCACTTGACTCTTCTTCGCAGATTTGACCTCTTGCCTTCAAGCCTACTTCCTTTGGCTCTCATCCCTCGGATGCATCCAAGCTCACGGCTCGTCCCCAATGTCATCCTTCGCGTATGCCTCGAAGTCGCTTCCATCGACCCTTGTCCTTGCTGCCTTGTCCACGGTCGCTCGGATGCTCCATCCTTCACCAGACCCGAAACCGTCAACCTGAGTCACATGTGTCACCTGCAGTCCTGCACAACTCAAGTACGCATATCAAATAACGAGGGTAATCCTAACTTAAACCCTTTGCCCAAACACCAAAACACACGGTCCCGCGGACCATTGGGATTGCTCCAACAATCTCCCCCTTTTTGGTATTTGGCAATACGTTTAAGTTAGGGAAAATAAATAGCAAATAAACATACTAATAACAAATGAACTTACGTCGCCAAGGCTACACACTTGGACTTGCACCGCCGAATGGACTTACGTTGCTAAGGCTATACACTTGGACTTACACCGCCGAATGGACTTACGTTGCCAAGGCTACACACTTGTCAACCGCTGAATGAATGCATTTAAACTTATCCCTAGGCTCCCCCTACACCTAAGCTCCCCAATGAGCTAGGATTTTCCCACAGGGATTTTTAAGAACCTATCACAAGGCTCCCCCTTTGCAAAGGCATTTAAGGCTTTTCCAACTAAACCTTACTTCTCCCCCTTTGCCTAACATCCAGAAAGCTCTCCAACAATATCCAAATTGTTGAAAATTTATCATCCAAACTGACCCTAAACTCATGTATTTATCCCCCATGGATCTCATACATCTAAACGAGTTGACATGGTCAAGATCAGCGCTGAAAAACACTTTCAGGCTGATATCAGTCGACTGACCTAAGTGTCAGTCGACTGCCCCCTTCGACAGAATCTTACAGAAGCATTCTGTGGTCGAAATCTACTGTTACCAGTCAACTGATATCTGCACCAGTCGACTGGCACCTTAATTCTGCAAAAATCGGCCTTTTTAGGTCAACTTCAGAAATATACCAGAAATTCCCTAGACCTCCAAAAATTCTCAAATTTTGTGGAGAGGTCTATTGTACCCTTGTCTACTTGGGAAAAATACATTACAAAATGTATCTATCACCAATCCCAAGATTGACATAAAATCCAAAACTAGCTAAATGGTTCAATTGAACCTTGCCCTAAAGTCCTAGTTTTGGCTTCCTCTTGATGTATTTGCCCATATCAATCCACAATGCATCCCTAGAATTAGTTTATATGACATCTATACATCAAAAACTAATTATCATGCAATATAACCCCAATTGTCATATTTCCTTACATGAAACACAATCCATGTGTGTCAAATCCCTAGGCTTGAGACTCAAGTCCGTCTCTAAACTATTTGGCACACTCCATGACTTAACCTAGACTCCCAAGTAAAACTCACCTGAGATCCATTAGCCATGGGTCCCAACATGACTCTCTGAGCTCTCCCTAGAGCTCTTAACCTTAGCCATCTTCTTAGATGCTTTCTCCATTATGGCTAAACCACAGTGGTGCACCTTGGACACATCATCCTTGCCATAATCATATGCAACCCTAGTATATTTCTTCTCATTGGCTTTAGATGACTCTACCTTGCCCTTATCATGTGCCACCCTAGCACATGGTCTCCTTTTGGCCTTGGAGGGACTAGATCGGTATCCTAAACCCGATCTATCATTATTGGGTCTTTGACTACCTAACACCATATTTAATCTCTTAGATCCAATAGTGAATCTCTTAAGGAATTTCTCTAACTTATCAAGCATTCCCCTTAAAGCTTGATTCTCCTTCTCTAGGTTCCTAACCCTAGAGTTAATTTGTCCACCTTGGACATTCCTAGACCTACCCTTTCTAGGCATGTGCCTCCCCTTCTTGGGATTAATGTGTTGGTCCTCTATTACCTTCTTCTCCTTAGGTAATGAGAATTTAACTTTCCTAGGTCTATCATACATAGGTCTCCTAGGATTTTGATCGACATTTACCCTATTCCTATCATGATATTTGAAACCAAAATTTTGCATTGCTACATAATGATAATCATTATTTTTCCTAGCATGCATGGGAACATAAGAATTTGAATTTGAATTACGATTCAAATTAGGGTATACCTCCCTTACCCTTGAAGCTCCCCCTTGACTTGAGTTTTTCTTCTTCTTCTCTTTCTCCCATTTCTTTAAAGGTGCAAGCTTCTTGATTTCCCTCTTCTTGGGGTATTTGGTGTGGTAGTGTCCCTTCTCCCCACACGTGAAGCATGTAATGCACATTCTCCTCCTTTGGACTTCTTCATTCCTACAACCCATGTTAGTATTCAAAATAACTTGATTGGGTTTAGGAGTTACCTTCTTCTTACCCAATGGGCACCTACTCTTGTAGTGTCCCTTCTCATTGCAACCGAAGCAAATGATGTGGTCCTTTGACTTTGCTTCGGTGGAGGTGCTCACTAGGTTGACCTCCAAGATCTCTTCTTCCTCCGTCTTGGATTCTTCTTCAACCCTTGAGGATGTTGACGATGCTTCTTCATCCTCCTTCTCCTCCTCGAAAGTTGAGCATGAGTTAACTTCCGGTTGCTCCTTCTCCTCTTCTTGAGCCATTAAAACCATCTCCTTGGGCTCTACCTCTTCATGTGTAAGCAAAAATTCCTCCCATGGAATTTTCTTCACTTTACTCCATAATTCATGGGCGTTCTCATATTTACCTACATGGCTCATCACGTCATTAGGCAAAATATCGATCAAAATAGATATTACCTTATCGTTTGCCTTTGACCGTGTAGTTTGCTCCTCCGTCCAATGTCGTGATCGGAGCTTCTTTCCTTTCTTGTCCTTCGGGACTTCAAACGGCTCTTTGACCACCATCATGGTGTCTCAATCCGTGTTGAAGAAGACCTCCATCTTCATTATCCAATATGTGATGTCCCATAAGCCTCCGCCTTCAAACTTTGGCGGTTCTATTAAGCCGGTCATCTTGTGCTTCCTTGGCGGTTAGTCTAACGGAGAGCGTCCTCGCTTTGATACCACTTGTTAGAGGATCTTGTGACCGACTTGAAGGGGGGTTGGATAGACGGCACCCCCAAATCACTCGCTTTCTACGTATTTGTTAGTGCACAGTGGAAATCTAATACAAAATACAAATACGAAAGCTAAATACAAAGACTAAGACGAAAGGAAATGCAAACCAATCGACACGCCGATGTAACGTGGTTCAGATATTAGGGCTCCTACTCCACGGTTGTCCGTAAGGTGGACGATCCCTATCCGTCGGTGGATTAGCCCCCCGGCAAACTCCAGCTATCTCAAGTCGCTCATTGTGGGTGGAGAAACCTCACCACAAAACACACCAAGACCTCTTGGATTCCACAAAAACTTGAGAGATTTGGTGACTACTAATTAGGGTTGACCACCTCTAATTTCATCAACCTGTGCTGGCCATCCCAAGCTCCTGCTTATAGAGCTTGAGGAAATCAGCCTTGCTGATTTGCCCGTTACCAGTCGACTGGTCCTTGCACCAGTCGACTGGTGCCAGCCCAACGGCTCTCTCAACGGCTATCTACCAGTTGACTGGTCACAGGACCAGTCGACTGATCCTAGCCATTTCGAGCATAGAGAGCTTCTGTGCTCACCACCAGTCGACTGATCCCAGTACCAGTCGACTGGTACAACCCGAAACCTAGGGTTTCTCATCCTGAGTACATTTCTCTCACACTCGGACCCTCACGACTCACTAGACTCTTCTTCACAGCTTTGACCTCTTGCCTTCAAGCCTACTTCCTTTGGCTCTCGTCCCTCGGATGCATCCAAGCCCACGGCTCGTCCCCAATGTCATCCTTCGCGTATGCCTCGAAGTCGCTTCCATCGGCCCTTGTCCTTGCTGCCTTGTCCACGGTCCCTCGGATGCTCCATCCTTCACCGGACCCGAAGCCGTCAACCTGAGTCACATGTGTCACCTGCAGTCCTGCACAACTCAAGTACACATATCAAATAACGAGAGTAATCCTAACTTAAACCCTTTGCCCAAACACCAAAACACATGGTCCCGCGGACCATTGGGATTGCTCTAACAGAATGAACTAGTCTTAGTGACTTACCTTAGACGAATGGAAGATGAAGGAAATGGGAACGTGGGAACATGCCCACATTCCCCTCTACTCTTAATGGAAAAGTCCATATACCCCTGGGTTATTTCCCTTTATAAGGGGTGCGTCCAAGATTTATTGGTGAGGTGAGAAAAAGAGGAAGAGTTTTTCACACAACGATGGAAAAAGAAAGAGAGAGGGAAGAACATCTGAGGCGGTGAGATTTGGTTCATGGAATTGCAGAGAGCTTTCCGATCCTGTGATCGTTCTTCTAACTGCGAGTCTTGCTATCGTCGATTGTAGATCTACAGGAGATCGCTGTAAGTGTTTACCGTTTTAATTCGTTTTATTCATGCATTTAGAATGTCAACACCTTCAAGTGGGCCCAAGGTGCCTTCAATTAGCTAAGGTTTATCCGCCGAAGATAAAAGTTTATATTCGGCTAACCTCTATGGAAGTCGTCTCTAACAGGTTGAAAGGCGCCTTCGACAATATTCATGGAAAGCGTCTTCCAAGCCATTGAAAGTGTCTTCCCTGAGGCAAATTAACTCCTTAGCTAATCTTCTTCGCGTAGGTGATGCTTCGGTTAACTGGAGTTGAGTTCACCCGAACCCAACTTTGACCTTTTCCTCAAACAAGCTTCCTTCCCCGCTTCTCGTCCCTTGAACGTCGTGCACGTCCTTCTCGTCCACCAGTGTACTCTTCTGTAGCATCTCGTTCCTCGGATGTACCGAACCCGTCAACTCCTTTCTCATGCCAACTTTCTCGTTAGCCGCGTCTTCTGCTTGACTTCTTATACTTCTAAGTTTCTGCACACTTAAACACAAGGCATAAAACACAAATAAAACTTAACTTAATTTGGTTGATCATATTAAAACTACCACGGGGTACTTATAATTGTAACATGAGAAACATACGTCAAATATGATATCAAAATACTAATGGAGTGGACGAATCTCTCTTTTAAGGAAACTGTGTCTAACATAAGCCTCGACATCTCATTTCCTGACTTGGCGCTTAGGCAACGGCAACCCACTCAGACTCTATAGTCTGGCAGCTCGCCCGACTCAATACTTGGCAACTCGGCTAGCTCAAGCATTTGACAACTTGGTTACTCGGCCGATTCGATACTCGGCTTCCCGACTTGGCACTCGACGTCCCAACTCGATATTCGACTTCGCATTGACACTTGGCAACTTGCATGGCGGCACTCAACACTCTAGACAACTCAATCAGGCTGCACTCAACAGTTAGACGATTCAAACCTCGTGGGCTTGGGCCACTCAGGAACTCTGTTCCCGATGAAAATTGGACTCCCAATAGCCATGAAAGTCCAACCTTCCCAAGCAAGTTGTGCACACAAGGCCATCTTAATAGAGATAAGCCTAAGTTGAACTTTAGTATTTTTAATTCAATATATTTCTTATAACTCTGGTAATAATCTTCATAAGATTGCCTAATAATTGCTTCCCTCGAAGCCTTTGTTATTGTTAATGTAGTGATCGCAATTAAGTTTCAACATAAAGGGCATTTTTTAAACTTTCCCCGCCTCATATAGTAAACAAATGAAAAATCATATGTAAAGAGAAAAAATCTCAAAAAAATATTCAAGATTAGAAATATAAAGTGATGAGTTCATACAAAATAAAAATGGTAGATCATAAATTTTTAATTTTTTTTTAAAAAAAATTATGTACATACCATTACTTTAATCGAATTTAATATTTAGATTTAATGCAAATAATTTAGAATTTGTTTAAGACACGATGGTCGATTATTCAATCGCAAACAACAAACAACAGCAGCTAGCAAAACAGAAAACCAGCAAACAGCAAAACAGCAAACAGCAAACAGCAAACAGCAAACAGCAAACAGCAAAGCAGACACCAGAGCAGACAGCCGGGATATCAAATGGACACACTGTTCGGGATGCCCTTCCCGGTGAGCCCCACACCGCTGGTGGAGTACAGCAGCGTGTATGGAACCTTGACCGGCCCATTCCGGTTCTTGAACCTCCCTTCGCCATTTCTCGCCACAATCTCCGCCTCGATTCCCCTCAGCGCCGCCCCGAACCTCTCGAATGCCTCCAGCGCCTTCCGATCCGCCGTCCACTCCGCTGTGTCCCGCTGGCCCAGGTACACCTCGTCGCTCGAGTGTGTCGACAGGATCTCGACCACCGACACGCCGGTGATGGTCTGCAGTTTGTTGGTGATCGTCTGCAGGAACACCTTGTCCGGATCCATCTCCAGCTCTGCAAACTCCGCCGTGCCGCGCTCCGGCATGAAATTCCGGCTGAGGGTCGGCCGGTTGGG
The DNA here is from genome assembly GCF_018446385.1 of Zingiber officinale. Taxonomy (NCBI): domain Eukaryota; kingdom Viridiplantae; phylum Streptophyta; class Magnoliopsida; order Zingiberales; family Zingiberaceae; genus Zingiber; species Zingiber officinale. The sequence continues at coordinate 120,990,057 of NC_055998.1, forward strand.
GTGGTAGCCGGTGTAGGGGTACTGCCCGAAGTTGACGGCCGCGTGGAGGGCGGAGGCCACCCAGATGATGGTGGTGCATGTCTCCGTCAGCTCTGTGACGGTCTCCATCTTGGCCCACCACGGCTCGTGCTTCTTGTCGCCGTGCCCGACTTCGCGCACCTCCTTCCACCACGCTTGGAGCTCGGCGTCGTCACGCACCTTTTTGTCGTCGGGGTAGTAGATGGAGCAGTAGTCGCTCACCCACGTCTCGATCGCAGACCATATCGCGAGGCCGTCCACGGCGTAAGGATAGTCCTCGATCAACAGTTCGATCTCGCCCTTTGAATCCCTAACCGCGATTCCCCTGAATCAAGAAATTCCAGCTCTTGATGAGGTACAAAAAAAGAGTCCAACAAATGAGGAACAAATTTACCTCTTGATGAGATCCGCAGGAAGACCCTGCTCGACGAAATTCCAGCTCTTATAAACCACCGCCGACATCTCCATCGCGTACTTCTCCGGGAAGAACGTCCGCTCGATGATGCCGCCGGCGTTGATGAGTACCTGCCGGGCGGTGGCGTTTATGTTCATGGTGTCGCGGTAATGGGGCTCGAGCAACTTGTTGATGGGGTGGAGCACGCTCAGGTGGCGATTGGTGGCGATCACGAATGGCTCCATCGTCGCGTGTGTGTTCAACCTTGAAAACACGAAATAAATAAATACAAATGGAGATCAGCACCTACACATACGTTTGCTTCTGATTTGAGAGTGAATTGGCATAAGCATGCACCAGTGGCTGATGAGTTGGTGGACGCCGGAGTCGTTGACGGTGACATAAGCTTTGGCGAGCTGCCAAATGGATGCTTCGACGCCGTAGTCCGCCGGCGTGTACACTTCGCTCACGGCGCCGTGTTGCTCTCCGTCGGGGTGCGGCAGGCTCAGCTCGATCGCCAACGGCTTCAGCGTGGAGTCATCTCTCAGGAACAGCAGAGTCCTCGTGGCGTAGACCTTGTTGGCGGTGTCGTTGATCCTGTTCAGATACGGCATCAACGAGTCATGGTGGTCCAAGATGAACAGCCGGTTGCGGCCCAGCGCTTCTTCGATCGTCATTCCTTCGAGGTTGTGCTCGATTTGAGCTGCCGTAATGGTGCTTTTGTGGTCGCCGTACTCGTTCTCGTCAAGCTTGCTCACAGGTGGGAACTCCTCGAGCCGTCTAATGATCACAGGATTCACTCCGGCCAACATTTCCCGAGTAAATTCTTCGTCTGTTCTCCAAGCATACGTGTCCTCTGCACAGCACCAGATGATCACGATCAAAAACCAAAAATCTCAGCGGTAGATTACATGATACTGACCTTGAATGACTTGTGGCAGGGGAAACTTAAGAGACCACCCTTCGCCTTGCGCGCAGAACATCTCTCTGATCATCTCAAAGGGAATGCGTTCCCTTAGTTCGTCGATGCGCAGATTGTTCCCCACCTGCAACTGCAAACCTCCCTTGTACATCTTCAGAACGTCTTCGAAAGAGTCGAACTCGTTGTCGCGGATGGCCTGGAGGACGGGGAAAAAAGATTGGATCAAGGCTTTGATGGTGGAGACGCGGAAGTCGTCCGTTTTCAAGTGCCCGAACCGCTCGTCCCTGGGCACGTAGATGTCCATCTCCGCCGGAAGTGTACTCTCTGTCTCCGGATCTTTCTCGGAGGCCGGTCGGCCGGTCTTCCCACGGCGAGGGTAAGGGTAGAGGGCGGAGCCGCCCAAGACAGGTCGAGCGAGAGATGCATTTTTGTCGGGATCGCCGAGGTCGTTGTAGTAAGCGTAGTCGTAAACTCGATCCCATTCTTGAAGTGGGCCGGTCACATCTTCGCCTCTCAAGTTCTTGAGTTCGTCTTCTCTGTACGGTTGCAGCGGCGATGGCGTCTCCGCCGCAACGTAAGTCTGCAATGATAACAGTCGTCAACTTCTTAAACGGCAAAAAGACTTCTCATCAAATTAGATTTTTTATCACTTTTTAAACTACTAAGCAAGTGTTTAACTGTTGCATGCGAAGACAAACGCACAATTAAACTGCTAATCAAGTGATTAGCTATTAATCACGCACCTTATTTACGAAGAAGACGCGCTGGTACTTGTACTTGTCTTGAGGGTAAACCCACGAGTTGCAGTCGAAGTGAATCCGGCCCTCGCCGGGGAACTCTTCCAGGGTTATGCTCTTCAGGTAGAACTCTGAAGAGTCCTCGTTGATGACAATGACCGCACCGGGGATGCCGTGCTCCCCCACCCACTTGAACGTCACACGGAAGGTGGACTCGCCGGAGGCGATGGCCTGAAGCTTTCTCACGAAGTCCTCCAAGTAGGCCTTCTCTCCAACGACTCCTCTGTTATCGTCATCTACAGACATCAAAGCCGACTCAGTCGCATGCTTTAATCTTTACACCGTGACAATAATCCAGACAAAAGGGAAATTAACAGACTTACTTGGGTCGCCAACGGTGGCGCTCACGAGCTGGAAGGAGCTAAGGAGCTCCTGCGCATTGGCGACAAGCGTGGCGTTGAAGTCCTCGCGTTCAAGCACCTCCTTCTTCATCAGCACAACAGTGGCCTCTACGTCCATTACACCGGCGGCGACCGCAGATCCAAACATCTCGAGAACTCAGAAACAGCAGGGGATAGAAACAACAATGGATGGTGAAGGGAAGCAGAGGCACACATTTATATAGGCCCGAAAACAAGTCATGACGTTCAAAGTTATTTTGTCAAGGTAAGTTTAATTTAAAATCAGCTAGACTATTGAAATGGTTGTTCAAATTTAACTTACTTTTTATTTTTTATGAATTCGAATGGTTCAAACTTAGCCTGAGTTTGATTCCAGTTTAGCTTGCGTTGTATTTATGTTATTGAATTCTCAGTTCAATCTGGTTTGATTTTTAAATTTTTTTATAGTTAATTTTTAAAGTATTTGATTAGTTATTAAGTATTAAATTTGATAATACAAGTTAGTTATTTCATTTTGAACTTTTTTCTTTATTTATCTATCATTTATTGATAATATAATTTATAAATTTTGTTTGTGACTAGTATTTAAGAATATTATTTACAAACAATTTATTATTTATATTTATTTATAAAAATTAATAAATTAAACACATATATATATGTTGAAGTTTATTCACTTAATTTAATTAGTTATCTAATTTTATTTATTTAATTAATTTTATGTGTATTGAACGAATCTAATTAAACTAAGCTTTTACTAAATTGAATATTTCATAAATATTTAATTAAAAGTAAAAGATGATTATGCTCACCCTAAGTATCCCTAACAGTTCGGTTCTAGATTATACGAAGAAAAGTAAATCATAGAATCAATTTATAGTCGACCGTTAAATTAGTAAGAGGATAGGAGAGATTTCGTTTCCGAGCTCATGGTGATCTTTTAATTTTATTTTACTTTTATTTATTTTCTTATAATTAGATATTAAATAATAATAAATCAAAATTAATTTTTTTAAAATAATTATTAACCTTTTTTGATTTTTAAAACTCTTTTTAAAATTTAAAATTTAAAATAAAAACATAGATACATTTAAGAGATTATTATAAGTTTAATGAAATATTTTTTTAAAAAAAATAGGCTTTTTATTCTCTGATAATTTTTTAAATGATTTTTTTTGATAAAATAATTAAATTTTGTTTTTTTTTATTAATTTGATTCGGTTGTGATGATGTCTTTCCTCTTGTCTGGACAACTCCTCTGCCTTTCTCCTCGGCATCGCATTTGAATTTATTCTTCGGATAATCGTACCTCGGTCTCCTACAAGTCAAAAGGAGGCAGGCATTACCGAGGGCAGATCCTCTGGACCGCAAAAAATGGTCCAGAGGATGGTCTCTTGATTTAGATTGGTTCAAGGGATGGTCCCTATTCATAAAATAGGTAGGAACCATTCATCCCCACCAATCCAGATCAAGGGACCATCGTCTGGACCACTTTTTACGATCTAGAGGATCTGGACTGGGCATTACCAGCATCGCCTCTCTTACTGTCAAGTGGCCAGCTCTGAAATGAGAGACATGAGAAAAGAAATGATAAATTTAATCAACTTTATTGACTAATTAGGATGATTAACTAGGTTTTATAAATTTTTTTTATAGGTCATTAAAATAATCAGAAAGTATTTTTGATGACCGGTCAAAAAGTCTATTATTTTTTGATTGCACGCTCTATTTAAAAAAAAACCTTCAAAATTATCATAATTGAGGATTGAATCATGAATAATTGGATGATAATCTAAATACCTTGTCGTTGTACTATAGCTCCAAAAGTGAATTGAGAGAGATGAAGCTCACATGTATGACAGAGCTAGAGAAAGCTAAGTGTTGCCTCCTTGGTCAGGTGATTAGCCATCAGGGGCGGATCTACCGGGGGTGGCGTCGACGATCCCCCCCCTTGCCGGTGGGAAAAAAAAATCGGGGCTGTAAACTCTTAACAATCATAAGCAGTCGTAGGACTCGTAGCCGCCGGAGAAAAAATACGGTTGAGAAAACGAAGCGTCGAAGTCTCGAACATCAAGTTCATTTTTTTTTTAATTTTGAGCCACGTAATCGCGTTTCTATTATTCTATATATAAATTAGATTTTTTTTTTATTTGTATTGCTCTCTCTCCTCTATTTTTGCTTTCCGCCGCTCACAAAAATCTTGCCCTTTGTTTTGCCCTTTGTTTCCATTATTCCATATATAAATTAGATTTATTTTTTATATTTTAATCGTGCCCTTTGGTTTGCTCTCTGCCGAGTCTGCCGACCAAAGCGACAAAGCCCTGTGCCCTAGCCCAAAGGTTTTTTTTTTGTCTATCGAGTGCCGACCAAAGCGGCAAAGCCCTACACCCCCGCCCAAAGGCTTTTTTACTCTCTGTCGAGTGAAGCGGCATCGCCGTAGCTTTAGCCTTCAGGTAAGTAGGTTTTATTTTATTTTATTTTTATTTTATTTTTTTGACTATTTCTTAATAGATGATCATGATACAACGTTTTTAGTAAGATGTTTTTAATGGATGAATGACAGTTTGGTAGTCTATATCGAGAAAGATATTTTTAACACTGTCGACAATGAGCTAATTTTATAACGTTTTCAGAACATGGAATCTTGAAGAATACAATTGTCACGTATTCATTAGTAGACTATTTTAATATTTTAATATTATTATACGAATTTTTTCATAATATTATACTTTTTTTCTTCTGTATGTCATGTTATTTAAAAAATATATTTTTAATTACATAAAATTTATTAAATGTTTAAAAAAAATTTGCCACGTTCAGGTTGTGACCGCCCCTTCATAAGTAAATTCCTGGATCCGCCGCTGTTAGCCATGTATCACCTCAATGGTCAGGTTGTTCGCCAAGTGTCATCCTCGGTTCCCCAGAGCGGTTGTCGACTAAGGGACGTTGTAGTACTTCTCAAGATTTGTCAAAGCTTGATGATCCCGTCCGAAGGCTGAGTCGGACGGAGGCTGGTCGCGGTGGCCTGGTTGTTGACGGAAAGTCGTAGGTGATCCGGCTCCCACGGGTGGCTGACGCTGCTCCAGGACCCTGCGCACACTCAGACAATCCCCCCTCTCACGTTAGAGACCAGAACCCAGGGAAAAAGTCCCCGGATCAGGCCCTCCGACGCTTAAGTCAGGTCCTTTTTCCCCAGAAAAAAACAGAGAGAGCCCAAAAATGAAAAGTTGTGAAAGGAAAAAAAAATGACGAGAGTGCGCATACCCGCGTACGAGGAATCTCCTCCTTTTTATGCACCCGCCTCGCTTCCAGAATCTGCCCTCCTGTCAGAAAACGTTAGACGCTGAGCTTTGTCGTGTAGTCCTGGACACTTGTCATGCTGCTATTGGTCGTGAAGGCATCTTCCTGTTTAGGAACCTCCACCTTTACACATGGGCTTTGTCTTGTAGTGAGAGACACCTGTCAGGCCGCTATTGGTCATGAGAGCATCTTCTTCTTTAGAAACCTCTGCCTTCGCACATCTCACTGGTATGTGATGATTAACCTTGACGGACAATTGTGATCCTTCCATTCCTGCACAGCTTGGCTCATCCTATTTATCGCGGTCGGTATCTACCTCGCACCCCTCGACCAGATCTCGCCTCTAAGCGTTACTTGTTAGTCGAGCTGACCTTGTGCAGCCCTGTCGCTTCTGACCTGTGACTTGTGGCTTGCCCTTCCGGATCTTCGAGTAGCAGACCCGCAGACAGAGCCGTCTCTGCACAGCCCTGCTGCTTCCAACCCTCGATTCGTGGCTTGCGCTTCCGGGCCTTCGAGTCGCAAACTTGCAGCCCGAGCCGTCTCTGCACAGCTATGCCGATCCTGACCTATAGATTGAGCTATTTTTGATCAGTTCTGCCGCTTCCGACCCGTGACTTATACTTCCAGTCCTTTGAATCGCAGGTCTGTAGCTCGGGCCATCTCTAAACAGCTCTGCCGATCCCGACTTGTACCTCCGCTTTGAATCTCCTGGCCCTCAACCGCAGTCCTGCAGATCGAGCTGCTTCTGACCAGTCTCTACCGCGTCCGACCCATGATTTGTGACTTCCGGGCCTTTGAATGGCGGACTGCTCGAGCCATCTCTATACAGCCCTGCCGATCCCGACCTGTGCCCGGTGTTCCGCCTGTCGTCTTCCCCTGTCTTTCAACTGTTTTGCCCCCTTGATCAACCAGTCTGCCTGACCTCTGACTACCCCACATGCTTGCCTCTGACCGCCCCGTCAGCTTGACCATTGACTGTCGCGTCACCTTGACTATTGACCGTCACGTCCTCTTGACTTTTGACCGCTACATGGCCTTGACCCTTCTCACCCTTTCCCCTTGGGCCCCTCCATTGTCGATCGTATCACAAGCCTCCCTCACAAGTCTAGTCGAAGGAGGACGATAGTCTGACTGACTAGACTGTTAGGATCCTTCGTGCTCGGCTAGAGAGGGGGGTGTGAATAGCCGCCCCAAATTCTCGCGTTTCTTCCTACGATTAGGGTTAGCGCAGCGGAAAATACAATGTAGAAACGACAAAGAAAGAGATCAAACCTCAACGCATCGATGTAACGAGGTTCGGAGATGAAACTCCTACTCCTCGGCGTGTCCGTAAGGTGGACGAGCCCTATCAATCCGTCGGTGGATGAGTCCCCGGAAAACCGGCTAAATCAAACACTCCTTCTGGGTGGAGAAACCTCGCCACAAAGTCTCTTGCAACAGCAAGATAAGTGTACAAGAAATACAACAAGAAGCAAGAACAATAAGAATGTAAAAACACACTATCTTGCCTTGATGGTTTCCGTTAATGACGACAACTTCACGGGCGATAGCGCGGTGACCGGTAGGAAGCTCACGGCTTCACAGTAGAGCTCAGAAGCTCAAGCTGACAAGCGAGGGCAAAGAAGAAGAAGGAAGAAAGCCCAAAGCCTTGATCTCCTTTTATAACTGCGAACCTGCACGGCGGAGAAGAATCCGGCGGCGAAGATGGAGTGCCCGATCGATGCGTGGACCGATCGGGGAACCTCTTGATCGGTCCCGGCCGTCAGCATGATCCGAAGTTGCCCAACTTTGTTGGTTTCTGATCGATGCGTGGACCGATCGGGCCTGAATGGATCGGTCCACGGGCCGATCCCAACCCTGCTTTCTCGGCGACGCCGTCTCGATCGGTCCCACCGATCGGGACATAACTGATCGATGCAATGGACCGATCGGCTGCCTCTCTTGCCTCTGTTAAGCTGGCGATCGGTCACCGGACCGATCGAGCAAAGTCTGATCGGTCCGGTGGCCGATCCGAGCTAGGTTTGGCCCAAACCAAGTCCCAAGACTTCCAAACCAATATCCGGTCAACCTTGACCTATTGGTACTTCATCCCTAGCATCTGGTCACTCCCTTGACTGCTAGAACTCCAAGTGTCAGGTCAATCCCTTTGACCTACTTGGACTTTCCTCAACACCGGATGTCCGTCATCTCGATCCATCTGGATTTTCCTTCCTGGCTTCACTTACAGGACTTTCACGACCTTCACTCTTTCCCTTGCCTAACATCCCGTTAGGACTTTCTCCTTTGCACGGCTTCACTCACGGGACTTTCCCTTTGCGCTTCACTCACGGGACTTTCCACCTGCCTAACATCCAGTTAGGACTTTCCCATTCACCTAGCTTCACTCACTAGGATTTTCACGGCCTCACTCAGGATTTTTCCTCGCCTAACATCCAGTTAGGACTTCCCATTCACCTAGCTTCACTCACTAGGATTTTCACGGCTTCACTCACCAGGATTTTCCCAATGCCCAGCTTCACTCACGGGACTTTCACCTTCACCTAGCTTCACTTACTAGGATTTTCCCGTGCCAAACTCCCTGTTTGGACTTTCCCGTGCCAAGTCTCCATACTTGGACTTTTCGCGTGAGCTCCCTGCTTGGACTTTTCGTGCCAAGTCTCCATACTTGGACTTTTCGATGCCAAGCTCCCTGCTTGGACTTTTCATGTGCCAAGTCTCCATACTTGGACTTTTCCGAATCCGGTCAACCTTGACCTACGGTTGCACAATAATCTCCCAAACATCTATTCTTGTCCCATATCAAGAATAGAACTCTCTCACAGTGTCAATCATCAACATGCAACTCAACTAGGTCAACCTTGACCTAAGGTTGCAGACAATCTTCCAAGTCAAACATCAAATACAACTCGAGTCACGTCAACTCGAGTCAGGTCAACCAGTCGACCTTGACCTAAGGTTGCACCAACAATCTCCCCTTTTGATGTTTGACAAAACCATAATCAAGTTAGGTTAACGATAACCTAACTTGGGTTTTCAATCATCTTCCAATGTCCAATGTTCTTTCCTTGAACATTCTTGGACATTCTACCCTTAGGTTAACCCGATAACCTAACTTGGGTTCTCGATAATTCTCCCCTTTTGACATACATCAAAAGAATTCCAATGTTCTTCCTTGAACATTCTCTGGACATTCTACCCTTAGGTTAACCCGATAACCTAACTTGGGTTCTCAATAATTCTCCCCTTTTGACATACATCAAAAGAATTCCAATGTTCTTCCTTGAACATTCCTTGACATTCTTTCCTAGCTTAGGTTAACCCGATAACCTAACTTGGGTTCTCAATAATTCTCCAATGAACACTCTCCCTTTTTGACACACATCAAAAGAACAAGGAGGGTATCAAGGTCAAGTTTCTTCTAATGAAAGTCCCATACCTTTCATTGAAACTCTTAATTTCCCCTTGATACTAAACTCAACAATCAATTTAGTGATAATCCCATATCACTAATTCTCAAAAGTCTTAAGGAGTATAAACTCCCCTAAAGGTCAACTCCCCTTGACCATTGCACCAACAATGTCTTTGGGAGTTCCAAACCTTTAGAAATCTACAAAACCCAACTTCGGCTGAAATTTCAGACCAACGGTGAAATCGAGCCGCTTGCGCTCGATCGGTCCCGGACCGATCGAAACCATGGATCGGTCCCGGCCGTCGGGCCTTCACCGGATCGCACCGTGCTCACGGAACCTCTGGATCGGTCGCGGACCGATCCATGCTTGGATCGGTCGCGACCGATCGGGACTTCTGGATCGGTCCCGGACCGATCCAGACTGAAATAGCAGTTTCGAAATTTCCTTCCGAAATTCAGAAACTCCTAGAAAATTCAGAAAATTCGAAAAATGTGAATTTGAGGATACATTCCTCATAACATATACTACCATGGAAAAATAGTTTTCTATGAAAGTAGTTTCCATTTTTCAATCTTGATACAAAGTTCAAAAACTTTGAAAAAGTTCAAGTTTAACTCAACTTTGTATCACAATGTTCAATGATGAATGCTATCACTAGGAAAGCTTCATCAAGGTTTTTCAAATCAATTTTAAAATGCTTTTAAAACCATTTGAATTTAGGACCATAATCTTAGGGCTAAATGTACATGACTTGTACACAAGCTTTCCCTATGATCCCTATTTTCTTGAATTAGGCTCATCTAGGTACAAAACCTATGTACCTTGATCCTAACTCATGATCCTAATATCTCACACACATCTAAGGTGTATCAAATCACATTCAAGTCAATTTGATGTGAGATATGGGTTTAGGTATCTTAGACTAAGGTCTCATGCATTTTCTAAACACAAATTTGATCTTAATATCAAAATGTGTTTTTCATCCTTAAATCAATTTCATTGATTATTAATGCAAGAGATGATGACATGGCATAAATTAATAACATAAATGAAAACATGTGCCAATGTCGTGATGTCATGGCATAAAGTTTGAAACTAAACTAACACATGACATATAGATAACCTAAGCATTATCATGACATTTCAAATGATAATAAAATAAATATGATGTCATGGCATGGCATATGGCAACCAATCATGGCAAGTTAGCACAAATAAAATACCTAAATTCCCTATCTAAGTATCCTTCATCACTTAGCTAACTTAAGTCCTAATCCTAGATTGCCCAAAGTGCTCCAAGAAAATGTCAAAACCCAAATTGGCATTTCTTGATCTCTTGTTTGATTTATACCATTTAAAATTCTACAAGAGTAGCACTTCTAATTTAAGGCCCGGATTGCCTTGATTACCTAAGAGAATATCAAAATCCCAATTTGATATTTCTCTAGGTTTTCAAAATTGTGTCAACTTAAAGTGAGATTAATATATTCTCACTTTGGCACACTTTACTCTTCCAAGGAGTGAATGATAAAGATTATTCCATTTCATTTTCAAAGGTTCCCAAAAACCTTGAAAATGCTCCTTGAGTGTCAATTTCCTCAAAGTTGGGTTAACTACCCTTCTAATCGGAGTTGACACTCTCTAACCCATCTATGGGGTAGAGAAGATGCTCCTAGGAACCCAATACCTATTAGAGCTCATTGGGTTCACTAAATATTCACTAGGGATAACTTCCCTAGCAACCCTCCTAATGACCCTCTTAGGCTTTAAAGCCTTGGTCATTTGGGTCTCATCAAGGTCAACTATAGGGGTGACTCCCCTTGTGACCTTGGTAATGGTCTTCCTAGCCCTAGGTCTTGTTCCATAATCAAATGGAACATTATGATATGTGGGCTTGACCATTTGGGGCTTAGGTTTGTGACTCAAACCTTTCTTGTCCTTGGACTTGGGTTTTTGACTCTTAAACCCTAGAGATGGCTTCTCCATGTTTTTAAGAGTCTTTTCTAAATTATCAAGTCTTGACCTCAAGACTTGATTTTCCCTCTCTAATACCTCAAGTTTTAATTTGTCATTTTCTCTTGAGATATTCCTAGGCATGTGTCTAGTCTTCTTGGGATTTCTACCTAGGTTTTCCTTAACTTTAGAAGCGTTAATCCTAGGGTTGGTATTTCTAGTGTTATCCTTACCTAGGCTAACATGTTTAGCTCCTAAGCACATGTATTGGTTCCTAAAGTTAACATGCTTATCATTATTAACAATTGCAACAAAACTACTAGCATGAGTTTTATTAGAATTGCAATAATGAACCTTAGAGATTACCTTAGGGTTTGCCTTAGCTCCCCCTATCGATGTGCCCGGTCTCTTGCCCTTGTGAGGTTGCCTCCCCCTCGGACAATGGCTCCTATAGTGTCCCCTTTGCTTGCATTGGAAGCACACGATGTGCTCCTTGCCTTTGCGTGTTGGGACTCCGGCTTCCTTGACCTTTGGTGCCGGTGGAGTCTTTCTTACCCTCTTTGGACACTTACTCTTGTAATGTCCATGTTTCCTACACTCAAAACACATTATGTGTAATTTGCTTGAAATCACAGTGTTTGAGTTACCTAGAGTTGTGAATGGAGATGAGCTTTCTTCTTCAACCCTTCCGGAGGTGGAAACTTCTTCTTCTTGCTCCGAACTTGAACAAGAGGAATTCTCCTCCTCTTCTTCCTTGGATGTTGAGTAGCCCTCAACTCCCAATTCGCTCCCTCCATGATGTGAGCTACTTGGCTCACTAGGCTCCTCTTCATGGCTTGAAGTGGAGCTCTCCTCATGGTACTTGGCCAAGTTATCCCATAATTCCTTGGCATTGTTGTACTTACCTATCTTACACAAAATATTAGTAGGTAATGAAAATTCAATTGTTTTAGTTACCTCATTGTTGATTGTAGATTGGTGGACTTGTTCCTTCGTCCACTTGTTCTTCTCTAGAGGCTCTCCTTCTTTATCCATTGGAGGAGTAAAACCTTCTTGTACACAAAACCAATTCAACATATTAGTCCTAAGAAAATACATCATCCTTACCTTCCAATATGCGAAGTTGTCATTGTAGAAGGGTGGAATGGTGATGTCTTCTCCGAATTGATCCATCTCTAGCTTTGCTCCCACGGGTGTTAATCCGATGAAGAGCGACCTCGCTCTGATACCACTTGTTAGGATCCGTGTGCTCGAGAGGGGGTGTGAATAGCGCCCCAAATTCTCGCGTTTCTTCCTCAAGGATAGCGATGAAAATACAATGTAAAGCGACAAAGAAAGAATCAAACCTCAACGATCGATGTAACGAGGTTGGAGATGAAACTCCTACTCCTCGGCGTGTCCGTAAGGTGGACGAGCCCTATCAATCCGTCGGTGGATGAGTCCCGGAAAACCGGCTAAATCAAACACTCCTTCGGGTGGAGAAACCTGCACAAAGTCTCTTGCAACAGCAAGATAAGTGTACAAGAAATACAACAAGAAGCAAGAACAATAAGAATGTAAAAACACACACTATCTTGCCTTCGATTGGTTTCCGTTGATGAAGCAACTTCCAAGATAGCAGATGACCGGTAGGGAAGCTCACGCGAAGCTTCAAGAAGAGCTTAGATACCAAACTAGAAGAGGCAAGAGAAGAAGAAGAAGAAAGCACCAAAGCCTTGATCTCCTTTTATAACTGCGAAGGCGAAGCCGGCGGAGAAGAAATCTGGCGGTTGCGTCGCAGCTGGTGCCTGATCGATGCGTGGACGATCGGGAACCTCTGATCGGTCCCGGACCGATCGGCGATCCAAGTTGCCCAACTTTACATTGCGTTTCTGATGATGCGTGGACGTCAGGCCGAATGGATCGGTCCACGGCCGTCCCAACCTGCTTTCGGCGACGCCGTCTGCGATCGGTCCCAGCCGATCGAGGACATAACTTTGATCGATGCAATGGACCGATCGGCTGCCTCTCTTTGCCTCGTTAACTGGCGATCGGTCACCGGACCGATCGGGACCCCTCTGGATCGGTCCGGTGACCGACCAGAGCTTGGTTTGGCCCAAACCAAGTCCCAAGACTTCAACCAATATCCGGTCAACCTTGACCTATTGGTACTTCATCCCTAGCATCTGGTCACTCCCTTGACCTGCTAGAACTCCATCCAAGTGTCGGTCAATCCCTTTGACCTACTTGGACTTTCCTCAACACCGGATGTCGATCATCACGATCCATCTGGATTTTCCTGCACGGCTTCACTTACGGGACTTTCACGACTTCACTCACGAGTTTCCACCTGCCTAACATCCATTAGGACTTTCTCCTTGGCTTCACTCACGGGACTTTCCCACTGCCTTCACTCACGGGACTTTCCACCTTGCCTAACATCCAGTTAGGACTTTCCCATTCACCTAGCTTCACTCACTAGGATTTTCACGGCTTCACTCACCAGGATTTTCCAACCGCCTAACATCCAGTTAGGACTTCCCATTCACCTAGCTTCACTCACTAGGATTTTCACGGCTTCACTCACCAGGATTTCCGAATTGCCTTCACTCACCGGGACTTTCACCTTCACCTAGCTTCACTTACTAGGATTTTTCCCCGTGCCAACTCCCTGTTTGGACTTTCCCGTGCCAGTCTCCATACTTGGACTTTTCGCGTGCCAAGCTCCCTGCTTGGACTTTTCGTGCCAAGTCTCCATACTTGGACTTTTCGAGCTAAGCTCCCTGCTTGGACTTTTCCGTGCCAAGTCTCCATACTTGGACTTTTCCCGAATCCGGTCAACCAGGTCAACCTTGACCTACGGTTGCACCAATAATCTCCCAAACATCTATTCTTGTCCCATATCAAGAATAGAACTCTCTCACGAGTGTCAATCATCAACATGCAACTCAACTAGGTCAACCTTGACCTAAGGTTGCACCGACAATCTTCCCAAGTCAAACATCAAAATACAACTCGAGTCACGTCAACTCGAGTCGGGTCAACCAGGTCAACCTTGACCTAAGGTTGCACCAACATAGACCTCCACACATCTCTGTGACCTCAGCATATCTCTGTGTTTCTACCTCAGCATATCTCTGTGACCTCAGCATATCTCTGCGCGCTCTGCTTCCTGCCTCACGCGTCAACCTTTGTGTCGCGTCGCCTGGGATACCATGCATCCTTTATTGTGTCGCCAGTCGCTTGGGGCGTCATTCCCACGCAATTGCTTTGACTTGGCCACCCGCCTTCTTTATAAAGAGCCTCACGGTCACTCCTTTACTCTATCCTTCTTCATTCCTGCTCTCCTACTTTCTTTTGCTAACCCACGTTCTGCCAGCTTCCTCCCCCCGAGATGCATTCTCCTTCCTCTCACGAAGTTGATCAACCGCTCTCCCAAATGCTGATAAATCAACTCACCTTGCTGCTTGTCGCGAGAGAACGCGAACTGGAGCGTGTGTCCCAGGATTGCGCTCGCCAGACGGCTGCCCTGCATTCCATGGAAGCTCAGTATCGCCTCGCAAAGCACTGCGTTCATGCGGAGAAGGCGAGGAAAGAGGAATGCCAGGCTAGCCTGCAACACCAACGTAGCCTTCAGGAACGCTTGAAATAAGAGCATGAAGCGGAGCTGTCTCTCCTCCGTGCATATCTTGACGACAAGCAAGACACGATCGCCCGACAACAAACAGTCATCAACTCCCTCCACGCGCAGCTGGCTCGAGCCTTGAACGCCCCAGAAGCTCCTGAGTCCCCAGACATTTCTTTACACGGCAGTGCTCATTCTCCATGACCAATCCTTTCCCCGAGTTAAGGCTAGCTCGGGCCATAGTTGTCTCAGTGGCTCCTTCTCCGCAAAACGTTTCCTCTTGTAGCCTTAGCTGTATCGCCTGCTTATGGAACTGTGCCGCTGTACCTGTACATCTATCCTTTTCCGGCGTAGTCTTTCCTGCTCAAATTTCATCTAGCAAGCATTTTTAGAAACTGGCCCGTATGTGAGAGCCAAGAGCTGCTTCATGATTCCTTTTCATGTATGAATTTTGGATAATAAAACCGACATAGTGCTTGAGACTTAAAACTATAATGAACGTGCAAAACCTGATTTCGTAGTTAATATTGACGCTCTAGGAGTAGGGTAGATGGCCTTCCGTATCCCTTGCCCTGCGTATTTGCTGCATATTTGCAATTTGCATAAAATAAAGCCAGATGTAGCTGACCTGATTATTGAAAACGCTCCGCTCAATGTGAGGCATATCCCTCTGAAAGATAGTCAGGTGTGGGCGCCGAGCTCACTTATGATTTTCGCAGGGGAGTTGATTTTTGATCCCCGCGTGGGGGTCGACCTGAAAGGTCGTTGGGCGTGAGGACATAGCTCACTTATAACTCGCACTGAGGCGAGAGTCTGGGGATACCGACCTAAAAGGTCGTTGGGCGTGAGCACAGGGCTCACTTATAATTCTCGCATGGGAGCCGACCTGAAAGGTCGTTGGGCGTGAGAACAGAGCTCACTTATAACTCGCACTGAGGCGAGAGTCTGGGACTACTGACCTATAAGGTCGTTGAGCGTGAGCACAGGGCTCACTTATAATTTTCGCATGGGGCCGACACGAAGGTGGGTGGGCATGAGCAGGCTCACCTTATAACGCCTTGAGGCGAGTGCAGGACTACCGACCTAAAGGTCGTTGGGCGTGACAGGGCTCACTTATAATTCTCGCATGGGAGCCGACCTGAAAGGTCGTTGGCGTGAGCAGCTCACTGCTTCGCCTGAGGCGAGTGCAGGACTCCGACCTAAAGGTGGTTGGGCGTGAGCACGGGGCTCACTTATAATTCTCGCATGGGAGCCGACCACGAAGGTCGTTGGGCGTGAGAGCTCACTTATAACTCGTCTTGAGGCGAGAGTCGACTACCGACCTAAAGGTCGTTGGGCGTGAGCAGGGGCTCACTTATAATTCTCGCATGGGAGCCAACACGAAGGTCGTTGGGCGTGAGCGAGGCTCATTTATAACTTCGCCTTGGGGCGAGTGCAGGATACTCGGTCAGAGACGGTGGCGATGGCGGTCGAGACCGGTAATGATACTCGGTCAGGGGCGGATGGCGATGGTCTTGATGCGAGACCGATAATGATACTCGGTCAGGCCGGTGGCGATGGTCTTGATGCGAGACGGTAATGATCTCGGTCCGAGACCGGTGGCGATGGTGCTGGTTCGAGACCAGTAAGAACTCCAAACGGCAAAGCATAGATGCATTGCTCTTCTTCGCCCTTATTCGTCTCGCCCATGCCGACCTGATCGCTTTGGTTGATCTGGTCGTTATTGTTGGCTTTGCGCGTCGCATTTCTTCCTGCAATTGCACTATGTATGATATAGAATTAAGAATAGAGGAGGGAGCGTAGAGACCTTACTCAACCCCTGGGCCACAGTGTCCTTGCAGCTTATGATGACCCCACGGTTCCCGCGGTGCGCCCGGTTAGCTGCTCAGATCAGGGGCTGTCTACGCAGGGCTATTCGCCCGCTTGATACTCCTCTGATCTGACATCCACTTCCGCTGACCTACCTTGCCTCATTCGCGGCCTTTTTGAATTGCCCGGCTTCTGCATCTTCATGAAACTTCCCGCCTAGCCTTGAACTTTTCACGAAGAATGCTTCTCTTTTGAGGCCACGCCCCTTCATGATTACCTTGCCTTATCGATCTTTAATGTGCTCCTTCTCACGATGACACCTGTCCGACACCTTTACTGCGCACGCCCCCTGACGTCAGCCTCTGACCCCCTTTTTGCACCCTTCGGCGCTTATTTCCCATCCGACGGCGTTGAGGTGCGTTACCCAAAAAGATACTCGGCTCGACTCTCGAGGTTTCCTAGGAATGAATGGGCTTTATAAACCCTAAAGGCAGTCCGCTTTCCTTACTTCGATGCTTCGTTACCCTCCTCCTCTTGTTCGCGGCCGTTTCTGGCAGTGCAACTACTCGTTCTCCTACCTGCGCCCTACCTGTGACCCCTCTCGTCTTCCTTCCCCTCGCCTGCTTACTCCTCGTGATCATGGATGGTAAGGAACTCTTCTGGTATTCCCGTTACATCTCTGATTTAGACCATCACGACCTGTCTTCACTGCAATCCAATCTGGGGCTAGGCGCCGCATATGAGTTTCGTCTTCCCTCGCCAGATGAGCATCCTTCTTCTCCTCCCGAAGGGTTTATCACTATTTTTAGGGACCAAATCTTAGGTGGTCTTCGCTTTCCTTTGCATCCTTTTTTCTCCGAGTTTAGTCAGTATTGCGGTATTGGTATCTCTCAGTTTGCCCCCAATGTATTCCGAGCAGTCTGCGGAACCATCATCTTGTGCCGCATTTATCAAATCCCCTTGACCGCTAGACTATTCCATCACTTCTATTCTTTCCGGCGAGCCGAAGCAGGGGTATTCAACGTTCAGGCCAAGCCGGGCCATAAGTTTTTTGATGACCTACCTTCTTCCAATAAAGGCTAGAGGTCTCGCTTTTTCTTCCTCAAGCCCCCCGTCCCCTTAGCCGGGCCTTCCCAATGGCGTCCCCTCCTCGCTTCGGGCTTCCCTTCACATGTCCATGAACCTGCCTGCTCCGCGGCTATGGACAAGCTGAGAGGTGTTGTTGTTCGCCTGTCTGTGCTGATGCTAGAAGGCATTCTGCACGCTTTTGTCCTTAGTCCTGTCTCAGAAATCGGAGCTCCTTTTGGAAAGTTGTTATCTTTTTGTATACCGCTCTTCGCTAACTGAGGTGCTCTTTCTTCTTATTTATGTAGTGGCTGCCATCCTCCGTTCCTTTGCCAGTCAGGAGACACCCTCGGTGGCCGTTCTGCAAGCTCTGAATGAGGAGCTAACACAGGGTCTACCTTCTGATCCCGCCGTCGCCGCCGGTCCGCAGCTTTCGGAACCCCGGACTTCTGATGCGGAGGACGGCCCGATGCTTATTGAGCCACCTGCTCTCAACCCTGCAAACCCAGCCCTACCCCGCATCTCTGATCAACCTGCGGCTGAGCCATCGCCTGTAGGACAAGTGTCTTCTCTCCCTCCATCTATGAAGCTGCGCCTGACACGCAAGGGCAAAAGGACGGCCCCAGTCGCCGCAACTTCTCCTCCACCTCCTCGCCGTCAACGCGTAGTGATCATTTCCTCCCCCACCAGGTCCTCGGACACGGGCTCGACCCAAGAGACAAGCTTGGCACGGGAGAAGGCCTCTGATCTGGAGGTGGCAGACCCGCCATCGGACTTGACCGCTCCGCTGCCAAACCAGAGTGTATTACCTGCCCCGCCTTCGTCCTCTGGGGATCAGCCCCTGGGCTCGCTAACTCGCTCAACTTCTCCTCCTCTCATGCCTATGAGCTCAGCCGTGCCGACTCTGGAGCTGCCATCCGCGGACCTGGCCTTTGAGGCTTCTTGGAGGCTTCCCTCAGAGACCAACCCGGCCTACACATCCGCTGCCGACCTATCTCCTATCTTTGGTAGGGTCGATTTCTATGGGGACTTGGCTACCTCCTGGCAATCAGCCAATCGGCAGTTCTGGGAGAGCAGTTCCCCTTTGGAGGAGTTCGATCAAATTGCTCGCTCCCTGGTAGCGGTAAGCTCTTTCTCTTCTTCTTCCTGGTATCCGTGTGTTTCTGTAACCTCCTTTCTCTTCTTCCGGCTACTAGCAGACCTGCTCCGCGAGTCTGAGCGCCGTGTAACGAGCGGCCGAGCTTTAGCGGGAGAACGCGGCGCTCAAGGCACGTTTTCAGGAACTAGAGCACCCTACGGCTTCCTCAGCTCCTCCTGAGCCTTCTCTTGGAAGCTTGGATGCTTATCTGCGCGCCGTCGGGGAGTCGGCGGCCTCTGCTCGGGCCATTTCCCATGCTGCCTTCACTAAACTTCAACAGTTGGAGGCGACTTTGAAGACGAGTGAGTCTTCCTTGGCTTTTGAAGTGGATCGTCATCAAGCGACAGTTTCTGAGCTGAAAGCCAAAGAGGCAAAGCTGCTCTCCCAATCAGAGGAGTTGACGCTGCTACGGCAAGGTCAGGAGCTCTTGCAAATGGGGTTGGCCGATGCCCAGGCCCTGACTAGTGCTGTCGCTAGCAGGGAAGCAACCATGCGGACTCAGTGGGAAGCTTGCCAAGCCACTCTCCAATTCTTGCAAGTGGAGTTATCGAAGGCCCAGGAAGCGGTGTCTCAAGGCCAGAGCGATTTGTCCGTGGCCCGCGCCGAGGCTGCGGAGAACCAGAACAGTTTGGAGGTGTACCGGGCTGGCGAATCAGAGCAGCTAAAGGCGTATAGACTGGCCTACGTCCGCTCTTCCTTCTTCCTCCATAAGCTGGGACGCTGGATGGTCTTGTTGCTCTGTCATGAGGCCGCTGGTGGGGTCAGACAGGCCTTTGAGCAAGGTTTCCTACGCTCGACACCCCCTACCACCTTCTTGGACACAGCTCGCCTAACCAGGGAATTGCCGCAGGAAACCTTCCCTTCCTTCGAAGCAGATGAGGGACTTTTCCTCTTGGAGGCTCCTCCCCCTGCGGCCGATCCAGCTCCCGGGGATATTTCTGCCCAGGCCCCTCCTGTTGCTGCATCTGATGCGTCCGCTGATCCTGCGTCTTCCGACATAGTGCCAGCCGACCCCGGGCTCCTTCCGCTAGCCTCCGTTGATTCTGCGCCTTCTCCCCCGGATGTCGTATGATGAGCGATGTGTTGTAATGTTCACCTTTTATGTGTTGATGCTGAACCTTCCGTGATTGTACTTATTCGCGTGGTCTTACTGAACTTTGGATGACTGTACTTAGCTTGCTCTTGCTTACTTTGCCTTTGCTACGTCGCTCTCCTCCCAATAATCGCTTTTATACCGAGCCTGGCGAGGGCTAGTTTTCACTTTTTGTCTTTAACGCGTGTTCATGCAGTTCGCTGATCTGCTCCACCTTTCTTTCTGATGGCCGCTTCCGCCCCCGCTTGCCCTTACGAGGCAATCACTTGTTCGGCGAAAAGTTGGCTGAACTGAGTGTGCCCCTTTTCCCCCTTTTTTCTCTTTCCTCTTTTTTCGTACCTCATGAGGCGCCTCGTACCTCGAGCCCCTGCCTTTCCTATAATGCCCTCTGGTTATATTCTCGAAGCTCATCACAGGGCACTCCCTGTCTGCTTCCGCCCCTGTATCAACCGTCCGTTGTTAACTTACGAAAATATCCTTCCTCCACCATACCTATAAGTATCTTCTTCCTCTCTCCCTTCTGTTATGATTCGCCGTCACCACGGAGCACTCAAACGTCGCCGCCGCCGACTGACTTTTCCCGAGACTGCGCTGCGCTCCTTCCTTTTCTTCAAGCCCCTTCTTTTCGTCTGTTCTTTCTATCTCCTGCGATAATCTCCCCTGCAATGGCCTCTCCTTCTTGGATCTCTTCGTGGGCGGAGCACTTTCCAGGCGCTTCGACTTTCGCCGAGTTGGATTGGGATGACCTACGATATACCTATGAAATCCCTACTAGCTTTCGCCCCATCATCCCCACTGGTGTGAACCTGTACTTCGATCCTCCACCTGGTTCGTGTACTTTCTTTACTGAACAATTTGTATCTGGCCTTCGTCTGCCCCCTCATCCTTTTTTGTCTGGAGTATGCCGCTACTTTAAGATTCCCCTAGGTCAGCTAACTCCCAATTCCATAAAGATTCTGTGTGGCTTCGTAATACTCTGCGAAGTTTGTGAGGTCTCCTGGTCAGCTCCCCTTTTTCACTGCTTCTTCGCTCTCGCTCGGCACGCCAATGGTCTTTTTGATTTCCAAGCCCGCGACCAAACTGCTTTCTTTTCTCCTCTTCCTCCTCCCAGTGCTAACTGGAAGAAAAAGTTCTTTTTTCTCCGGTTTCCAGAGGAAACAGACTGGCCCATGTATTGGCAACCTGAGCTGCCTCTAACTTCGGCGCTGGACGAATTCCACATGGACCTCCCCTATGCTACGGCTGCCACTCGAATGGAGGATTGGCGCTTGAATCTGACAAGACTGCTATCTGAAGACCTACTTTCTTTCTTCAGGCTGAGCCACTCTACCTCTGACACACCGCGCTCCTTAGGTAAGTTCGTGTTGAGTGCCTCCTTTCCGATCACTTTCCCTGTGAGAATGACTTCTCGTGTTGGCGCCTTCAGTTGAGGTTTTGCCTCTGCCCCTTGATGACCTGGAAATACTGCGGCGCGGTCGGGCAATCTTGGATAAGAGGCTACTCCCTCATCTTGGATCCGCCTCATTCGGGGCGGTGACTCAGCCTGCTCCCAGCCCTGCCTCACACGCCGCTTCTCCTTCGCCTGCCGCCTCGAGCCGAGGTCGGGGTCGTGATCCAGCCGGCCGTCCGGCCAGACGCGTCTTCCGAGGAGCCCCCCGGGCCTCCAGACGTGGTCGCGCAACTCTTCATCGCGCAGGTCTAAGCTCATTCGGCCGGGGCGCCACAGACAGGGGTGCGGCAGCCTCTTCACAGGGTCAGCCTCGCTCTGATGACTTTGACTCTGATAACCAGCCCCTGCTTCACAGGCGGCGCCGAAGACCAGGTCTGACTTTATTAACGCTTGATTCTGTTCCTTATACTACCACATTGCCCCTTGCTGCCGTCGTGACTGGCTCTGACATCACTTCCCTCTTTATTTTTGTTTTCTTTATCTGGCAGCCTCTCCCAACCCCTATAGGGGACGACCAGCTGCGTTCCGCTCTGCCCCTACTACTGCAGAGGAAGACAGCCCAGGCGATCATCAAAACCCCTGCCAACTGAGCCCGTTCCCGAGCCACCTCCCGCTCCTCCTGGTGCTGACGCCGGCCCTTCTCAACCTTCCTCCTCCACCCGCCATCGTTACAGGACCACCATCCCCTCTGAAGCTGCTCTAGCTCGGCGGTCTGACGCCTGTGGGCAGAGAGCATGGATCAAATGGGTAACGCGCCGCCGTTAGTCCAGATGGATAGGTTCTCGAAGTCCTGGGCCAAAGTACGTACTCCTCACCTTACCCTTGCTATTGTATTGCCTTAACTGAAGGTTATATCTTCCGCCCAGACTCACGCAGAATCTTTGGTGCTGAACCAATCCTTCCACACCCTCCATCATGAAAGCAAAGAACTCGGGAGAGTCTCGAATTAGGCTGTTGAATGACAGCCAGTTATGCTTTACGGCGGAGATTCAAGCCCTAACCAATCAGACCGACCGTCGAAGCGGTCCACGATCTGGTGAAAGATGAGCTCGAGCTATGAGGAGAGAGGCTGCATCGAGGCGGTATCGCAACGGCTAGCCCATCGAGCTCGAAATCTGATCCAAGATACTCTTACGGGGAAGAACAATAAGCGGAGGTTGATGACACGTTGGAGACTCAAGGGTTGGTGGAGGCCACAGGCGGAACTATCGATCTCGGCGGCTTTGGCGGAGTATCCTTGCTCGGCGGTCTATCAAGAAGGAGGCGATCGTTGCTGCAAAGTCGAAGGTCCTATCGAGCTCTCTGAATTTTATCGGTGGGGCGCTTTCTTGCATCCGTGCCATACCATTTGGAGTTATCGAGCAGCTGCATGCAGGACCTCTTGAGGTCCGTCCCTCCACAGACTTTTTGAATCACGACCAAATCATTCAAGGCTTTCCGGATGAGATTTTTGCTCCTTTCAAATGATCTGTACCAGCCACTTAAACTGAGAAATTGTTACATGTACACATGTCTTTTCGAATGTTTACTTCCTACTGTCTCCATGCCCCTCGCCTGACCCGGCCTCGTCAGCAGAGTCAGCCCCTCAAACTCGATAGGGCTGTAGGTAGTTAGCACTCCAAGGTCGATCCAGCTTCCTTCCTTGAGCGTCTTGCAAATAATAGGCCCCCGATGCCAATTTCTTGATAACTTTGTATGGTCCGTCCCATCGAGGAGCCAACTTCGTCACTTCCCCTAAGGGCTTCATCTGCTTCCAGACGAGGTCTCCTTCTCCGAAGAATCGGGGGATCACCCTTCTATTATAGTTTTGCCTCATTCTTTGTCTATAGGCCTCCAACCTGGCAGCTGTTTGTTCACGGATTTCGCTGATGAAATCTAGCTCAGCCAGTCGTCGCTCTGCGTTCCCTTCATCATACATCATTCTTCTCACGGACGGTATCCCGACCTCCAGAGGTACCACTGCTTCATTACCATATACTAAATGGAAAGGTGTCAGACCTGTACTTTCTCGGGGTGTCATACGATAGGCCCACAATATGCTCGGCAGCTCGTCCACCCAACTGCCTCCCGTGTGATCCAGCTTGACTTTGAGCCCCCGCACTATTTCTCGATTGACTACCTCTGTCTGACCATTGCTTTGCGGGTGAGCCACCGAAGTGAAGGCCTGAGTTATGCCGAACCCCTTGCACCAATTTTGTATTTTGCGTCCTTGAAATTGTCTGCCATTGTTCGACACCAGTTTGTGAGGCAAACCGAATCTGCAAAAGATATTTTTCCATAAGAACTGGATCACCGCATCTTCAGTGATTTTGGCCAGAGCTTCCGCTTCCACCCACTTGGAGAAGTAATCTACTGCTACTAGCAAGAAACGTCTTTGCCCCATAGCCATCGGGAAAGGTCCTACGATGTCCATACCCCACTGGTCAAAAGGGCAAAACACTATGGAAGTTCTCAGCAGCTCTGTAGGTCGGTGCGTCAGGTTCTGGTACCTTTGGCATGACAAACAAGTATTCACCAGCTTCTGTGCGTCCCTCTGCAAGGTAGGCCAGAAATACCCGGCCAATAGCACTTTCCGGGCCAGCGTTCTTCCACCTGCGTGGTTGCCACAGCATCCCAAATGTATCTCCCGCAAGGCCTGATCTGCTTCTTCCATATTCAAGCACTTGAGCAGAGGTCTGGAGAAAGACCTTTTGTACAGTTGATCTCCAATCATAACATAAGAATGGGCCTGTCTCCTGAGCATATGCCCTCTTCTAGGTCAGCGGGTACAATTCCCTGCTGGAGGAAACTCATTATGAGCGCCCTCCAATCAATAACTCCTCCCAGGTTATTTTGCAGATCAATCTGAGCTATAAGGAAGATCTGCGCTATAGATCTGTCAAGTACCCAAGTAGTCAGGGAGCTAGCCATTTTAGCTAGTTCATCTGCCCTTTCATTTTCAGACCTGGGAATCTTGGTGACTATGACTTCTTTAAAATCTTTCCTCATCTTCTCATAGGCTTCCTTGTAAACTTGCATATTTTCGTTGTTTGCTTCAAAATGTCCGGTCACCTGCTGAGTTACTAGCTACGAATCCGAGTATATTACGACTCTGCTTGCCCCCACATGCCGAGCTGCTTGCAAACCTGCTAATAGGGCTTCATACTCTGTCTCATTGTTGGTAGCTCTAAAATTTAGCCGTACAGCTAGCTGCATAATGTCTCCCTGCGGAGATATTAGAAGTGCACCTACACCACTTCCCCGCTGGGTAGCTGATCCGTCTACATAAATTTTCCAAACCTCCTCCGAGTCTGCTTGATAAACTTTTGTCAAGAAATCCGCCAGAGCCTATGCTTTGATCGCGGTTCGGGGCTGATACTGTATATCATATTCCCCTAGCTCGGTCGCCCATTTGATAAGCCGACCCACTACCTCCACCTTGGTGAGAGCTCGACCCATTGTACTGTTTGTCAGGATAGTGATGGGATGCACCAAGAAATACGGTCGGAGGCGCCGAGCCATTAGAACAAGTCCGTAAACTAACTTTTCCAGGACCGTGTACCGAGACTCAGCCCCCTTCAATAGATGACTAAAAAAATACACTGGCCGTTGTACACTGTCCTGTTCTTTAACCAGCACGGCCCCCACGGCCTCGGCGGTGGCTGACAAGTAGACCCAAAGGGGCTCTCCCGCAACAGGTTTGAACAGTGATGGCAAGGACTCCAGGTATTGCTTTAGCTCCTCAAAGGCCTGTGTGCATTCTTCCGTCCACTGATACTTGGTCGCTTTCCTGAGCACTTTGAAGAAGGGCGCCGCTCGATCTGTAGATCTGGAGATGAATCGGGACAGTGCTGTTATCCTGCCGACCAGTTTCTGTGTTTCCTTCAGATTCTGAGGGATCTGCATGTTCCGAAGTGCTTGAACCTTCTCAGGATTGACTTCTACCCCTCGTTCAGTCACCAGGTAGCCCAGAAACTTCCCTCCTTTGGCCCCGAACAGACATTTCAGGGGATTCAGCTTTACCCCATATTGCCTCAGAGTCCCACAGGTTTCTTCTACATCTTTTATTAGACTGGACGCCAGGGGGGACTTGATCAGGATGTCATCAACATAGACCTCTACGTTCCGCCCGATCTGACTCCGAAAGACTTTGTCCATCATCCTTTAGTAGGTAGCCCCAGCGTTCCTGAGTCCAAATGGCATGACCGTATAGCAGAAAGTATCGTAGCTGACTTTCTCCTGATCCTCCCTAGCCAAGGGTATCTGATGATATCCTTGATAAGCGTCCATCATGCATATCCTCTCACAGCCAGCAGTTAAATCCACCACCTGATCGATCCGCGGGAGATGATAACAGTCTTTGGGAGTGGCTCTGTTGAGGTCGCGAAAGTCTATGCACACCCTCCACTTGTTGTTGGGCTTCTTCACCAATACAACGTTAGAAAGCCAGGACGGGAATTGCACCTCTCGAACATGTCTTGCCTTCCTGAGCTGATCCACTTCAGCTCGGATAATCTTATTCTGGTCGGCGAGAAGTTTCTCTTCTTCGCTTGACTGGCTTGGTATAATATGCAGCTTGTGCTCAGCTACTTCTGGTTTGACCCCGGGCAGCTCTTCCGGTGACCAAGCAAAAACGTCCCTATTGCGGATCAGACACTGTATCAGCTCCAACTTAAGCTCCGGTGGTAAATCACTGGCAATGCGAGTGATGCTCTCTACTGTATCCGCATGCAGCCGAATTTCTTCCCAAGGGATAGGCTCCTCGGTAATAAGCAGAGGCTCCTCTTGGATAGCGTGTACTCCCCCATCCTGCGTCCTCCGGCTCTTGCGTGCCTCCACACGGACCATGTCAATGTAGCAGCTGCGGGACACCTTCTGCTCTCCCTTGACTTCCCCGACCTGCTCGCTGACCGGGAACTTGATCTTTTAGTGAAAAGTGGAGACGGCAGCCCGGAACTCATGCAGAGCTGGCCTTCCCAGGATGACGTTGTAGGAGGAAGGCGAATCCACCACTATAAAGGCACTCCTTCGGGTGCGCACCAGTGGCTTAGTGCCCATGGAGATGGCCAGCTTGATCTGACCCATGGGCTTGACTTCGTTGCCTGTGAACCCGTACAAAGAAGTGGTTACGGGTTGGAGCTCAACGGCGTCAATCTGCATTTCCTCGAACGCAGCTCTGAATAAAATGCTGACCGAGCTCCCGGTATCCACAAAGACCTGAGCCACTTGACTGTTAGCAATAACGGCCTTGATTATGAGGGCGTCGTCGTGGGGCAGTTCCAGACCCTCCAAATCTTGTGGCCCAAAGCTAATGACAGGGCCAGATGCCTGCTCGTGGCTGCACCCCACAGCTCCCACATACAATCGCCGACCGTGTGACTTACGGGCTCGGCCTGAGTCCCCGTCAGTGGGCCCTCCTGAAATCATACCGATCTCTCGCACAGCAGCGTTGCCCCGGTTCTCCAGTTCTCCGACATCTCTTTGGTCTTCCCTGAGGCCAGCTGGGTTAGCTGGGCCGGCTAGGTCGGGTCGGGTCTGCCGAGCATGCCCAGCTGCAGCCCGTTCTTCTTCCATTCTCTATATTTGGGGCGCCAACTCCGAGGGAGGCAAGCCTTGCTCTGCAGCTCGCCTGGAGTCACAGGCGAATTGGAAGCAGTTACTGAGATCGTGCGTCCTGGACCGATGATATGTGCAATATGGTGCTCCCCTTGATCCAGGCCTGGGCGCGTGTATGGCAGCGACTCGCGGAGCTGGCCTAACTCCCTGAGCGGGCTGAGGGGCAGGCCTGGGTTGAACGCGCTGGAAGGGCTGAGCTGGCTGTGGTGCTCTCCTTTCAGGTCGGTTGCCAGGAGTCACCGTCTTTTCAGCCTTCCGCCTGGCAGCCTGAGCTTCCTCCACCTTGATGTAGCAAGAAGCTTTCTCCACCATATCGTCAAAACTCCGGGCGGGGTTCTTGATGAGGTCCCTAAAGAACTCCCCTTCTCGCAAAGTCGTAGGTGATCCGGCTCCCACGGGTGGCTGACGCTGCTGCAGGACCCTGCGCACACTCAGACAATCCCCCCTCTCACGTTAGAGACCAGAACCCAGGGAAAAAGTCTCCGGATCAGGCCCTCCGACGTTCAAGTCAGGTCCTTTTTCCCCAGAAGAAAACAGAGAGAGCCCAAAAATGAAAAGTTGTGAAAGGAAAAAAAATGACGAGAGTGCGCGTACCCGCGTACGAGGAATCTTCTCCTTTTTATGCACCCGCCTCGCTTCCAAAACCTGCCCTCCTGTCAGAAAACGTTAGACGCTGGGCTTTGTCGTGTAGTCCTGGACACCTGTCGTGCTGCTATTGGTCGTGAAGGCATCTTCCTGTTTAGGAACCTCCGCCTTTACACATGGGCTTTGTCTTGTAGTGAGGGACACCTGTCAGGCCACTATTGGTCATGAGAGCATCTTCTTCTTTAGAAACCTCCGCCTTCGCACATCTCACTGGTATGTGATGATTAACCTTGACGGACAATTGTGATCCTTCCATTCCTGCACAGCTTGGCTCATCCTATTTATCACGGTCGGTATCTACCTCGCACCCCTCGACCAGATCTCGCCTCTAAGCGTTACTTGTTAGTCGGGCTGACCCTGTGCAGCCCTGTTGCTTCTGACCTGTGACTTGTGGCTTGCCCTTCCGGATCTTCGAGTAGCAGACCCGTAGACAGAGCCATCTCTGCACAGCCCTGCTGCTTCCAACCCTCGATTCGTGGCTTGCGCTTCCGGGCCTTCGAGTCGCAGACTTGCAGCCCGAGCCGTCTCTACACAGCTATGCCGATCTTGACCTGTATCCTGCGCTTTGTATTTCCTGGCCATCAACCGCAGGCCTGTAGATCGAGCTGCTTCTGATCAGTTCTGCCGCTTCCGACCCGTGACCTGTACTTCCAGTCCTTTGAATCGCAGGCCTGTAGCTCGGGCCATCTCTAAACAGCTCTGCCGATCCCGACCCGTGACTTGTACCTCCAGTCCTTTGAATCGCAGGCATGCAGACCACTCGTGACTTGCACTTCCGATCCTTCGAATCGCAGACCTGCCGACCAAGCCGTCTCTACACAGCTCTGCCGCGTCCGACCCGTGATTTGTGACTTGCACTCCCGAGCCTTTGAATGGCGGACCTGCAGACCGAGCTGCCTCTATACAGCCCTGCCGATCCCGACCTGTGCCCGCTGTTCCGCCTGTCGTCTTCCCCCGTCTTTCAACTGTTTTGCCCCCTTGATCAACCAGTCTGCCTGACCTGACTACCCCACATGCTTGCCTCTGACCGCCCCGTCAGTTTGACCATTGACTGTCGCGTCACCTTGACTATTGACCGCCACGTCCTCTTGACTTTTGACCGCTACATGGCCTTGACCCTTCTCACCCTTTCCCCTTGGGCCCCTTCATTGTCGACCGTATCACTTGAGGTTTGAGAGAGTCAGCTCGACTAGGAGCTTTCCACTCGAGGAAGTTCATATAGTGAGCGTAACCCGATTAGATAACAGGGAGATATGTATCCTGAGTGGGGATGAAAAAGAGGGAGACGATCTAACTAAATTCATTCGAACTACATCACATGTTTCCTCTTGAAATTAAAAGTAAAGTCGATAGTAAGAAGAGGATGAAAAGACTCCATGTATGGGTACATAATATATATAGTAAGTATGTAATTTGGAACCAAACAATCTGTAGCCGAAAATATATAGGGTATTTAGCTGAATTTAAAATTACACCGAATTCAAATTCAACATACAATTGAGATGACCTGAGCTGATAATCTCAGGCTACCAGCAGGGGCTGGTTTTGAGCAAATCGTCCGAGCAGCGAGTCAGGTCAGTAGTTCGGGTCGACAGACCAGCTCGGCGGGTCGGCAGAACAGCTCGGCGGGTCGGCAGCTCGGGTCGGCAGACCAGTTCGGCGGGTCAGCAGCTCGGGTCGGCAGACTAGCTCGGGGGGTCGGCAGAACAGCTTGGCGGGTCGGCAGACCAGCTCGGCGGGTCGGCAGACCAGCTCGGCGGGTCGGCAGACCAGCTCGGCGGGTCGGCAGACCAGCTCGGCGGGTCGGCAGCTCAGCCGAACAGCAGGTCAGGATGGCAGCTCAGCCGAACAGCAGGTCAGGTCGGCAGCTCAGCCGAACAGCGGGTCAGGACGGCAGCTCAGTGCGAACAGCAGGTCAGGTCGGCAGCACAGTAGCTCAGCCGAACAGCGGGTCAGGTGGATTGATCGAGGCCTGCGAGTTCGCAGTTTCCTTGAAACAGATTCGCCCCCACCTCCGGCTGTGCTTCGAGGCCTATTCGGGAGGTCTGTTTCCCAGGATACAACGATCTGACCGTGGACTCCACCAAGCACTGGTGGTCACGGCGAACTGAGTGGCACCCGATCACTATCACGGGCGCTCTGCCGAGCAGGAGTTGCACGACAGAGGGGAACGAGGAGGAGGACCTTTGCTTTGTTGCTCTCTCTTCTTTTCTGCCTGTGATCACAACCTCCTTATATAGGAGCTCAGATCAACGGCAGTGTTAATGACCTTAATGGTCATTATTAGCCGAGCAGCGAAACGGCCACCGTTTCACTCATTATTATTTGGCCGGTTTTATTCTACATTAATCTCGAATTAATGTATCCGTTTTACAGCAACAAAAAGTTCAACGTGGCAAAATGTTGGTTGTTCTTCTTGGGCAAATTTTTGCCTTGACCGGTCCAACATTCGTGTGCGCAGGTCGCGCTCGCGCACGAGTCAACTTGATTCAATGCAATCCGGGCCCTGAATTTGCACCCCCCCTGCGCACCCACGCGTGAGAGAGAGACTCTCCCCATGCATTTATTCACATCCTCAATGCATGTGAATCAATATAAACCAACAAACTTGCCTTGAAACTTCCAATGTGGGACTAAAGTCCCATTCACAATGGAGCTTCTTCTCTTCCACCTCTTCTCCATTCACACTTATTCAACAATCCCCCACATGAATGGAGATATGGTATGTGATAGCATTCAGCAGTTGAGTCAAGTATAGGATAAGTAGGGTTTACCCTTTGAACCTTCCCTTGTGAAGATTTGGTTGCTTACTGGCTAATAGTAGACATGATGTCTTTGAACTATACTGCCGTCTGTGTAAGCAGTGACAAATCTCACCCAAGACTCTCCCTAATACAACTCAGTTCTCATGAGTGTGTTCGTTCTTGGCTATGAACATGCCTAGTTCTGTGAGAAGCTCTAAGAATTGTGCCTCCAATTCTCTTCGAAGCGGCCCCACTTCTTTCTCACATAGATGATCCCTCAAGAGTTACCATCTACTCTTTTTGATCATTAAAAGCTCATTAGCTTATCCTGCTCTAGTCACTGTTTCAATGGGCTACCCCCCCCCCCACAGTGTGTCTAGTTAGTGCAGATTAGTTGTCCCTTTGAACCTAATTTTTGGGATCTCCAGTCAGCATAGGTTGGGTGTCCTCTGCACTGATCGCTGACAACGACATCAAGCTCATTCCCTGTGATGAGCTTGCAACTAACTCTCGATTTAACCCTTTGGTTAGTGGATCCGCTAGGTTATCCTTTGACTTCACATAGTCAACAGTGATAACTCCAGTTGAGAGTAGTTGTCTAATGGTATTGTGTCTACGATGTATATGTCTAGACTTACCATTATACAGATGGCTCTGTGCCCGACCGATTGCTGATTGACTATCGCAATGTATGCAAATCGCCGGCACCGGTTTCGCCCATCGTGGAATATCTTCTATGAATTGCCGTAGCCACTCAGCCTCTTCACCGCACTTGTCAAGAGCTACAAACTCAGATTTCATCGTGGATCTGGTTATTACGGTTTGCTTAGAAGATTTCCAGGAAATGACTGCATCTGCTAGAGTGAAGACATACCCACTCGTAGACTTAGAGTCTTTTATATCGGATATCCAACTTGCATCGCTGTATCCTTCGATTACAGCAGGATAACTCGTATAGTGCAGTCCATATTCACGAGTATACCTCAAGTACCTCAGTACTCTTGTTATCCCTTTCCAGTGCTCAACACTGGGATTACTCGTGTATCTACTCAGTTTGCTTACTGCGTAGGCCAAGTCTGGTCGAGTACAACTCATCAAGTACATCAGACTTCCAATCACTCGAGAGTACTCTATCTGCGAGATACTTTCACCTCGATTTTTTGATAGATGTTGACTTGTATCTATCAGCATTCGTGCCAAAGCAGTATCACCCTTGGTGAATTTTTCAAGAATTTTGTCCACGTAATGGGACTGACTAAGAACAAGTCCTTCTGTCGTTCTAAGAATTTTGATTCCCAGAATCACATCAGCTAGGCCCATGTCTTTCATGTCAAATCTTGAGTTCAACATATCTTTTGTGGATTTGATTATCTTATCATTACTCTCAATGATAAGTATGTTATCTATATAGAGGCACAAGATGACATAGTCACTCTCTATGGCTCTCATGTAGACACATTTATCACATTCATTGATCTTGAATCCACATTCCTTCATGGCATTATCGAATTTCTCATGTCACTGCTTTGGCGCTTGTTTCAAGCCATATAATGACTTCACCAATCTACATACCTTGTTTTTCTGTCCTGGCATAGAAAACCCCTCAGGTTGGTCCATGTAGATTTCCTCTTCTAAATCCCCGTTTAGAAAAGCTGTCTTTACATCCATTTGATGTATTTTGAGATTCCATAAAGCGGCTATAGCCAACAATACTCTAATGGAAGTTATTCTCGATACCGGAGAGTATGTATCGAAGTAATCAAGGTCTTCTCTTGTCGGTATCCTTTGATTACCAATCTGGCCTTGTATTTATCGATCGTGCCATCTGACTTCATTTTCTTCTTGAAAATCCACTTGCAACCTAGTGATTTACTTCCCGGAGGAAGATCCATAAGTTCCCAAGTGTGATTTTGCAAGATAGATTCTATCTCAGATGCAATTGCCTCTTTCCAGTGAGGTCCATCAGAAGAGCCTATAGCTTCTGAGTAACTACGGGGCTCACTCTCCAACATGAAAGTGATAAAATCCGATCCATAGGATTTTTCTACCCGAGCTCTTTTGCTCCGTCTAGGCTCAACCTCCACTGGTTCCTCATTGTCATCATTTTCTTCTTCGCCTTGTGTTTCATTCGCCCGTTTTGAGGAGCTAGCATCCTTACGGGTCTTATATGGAAACACATGCTCGAAGAAAGAGGCATTTCTCGATTCGATTATCGAGTTCTTATGTATCTCCGTTATGTGTGACTCATACACACAAAATCGATAAGCACTGCTGTTATGTGCATCTCCAATAAATATGCAATAAATAGTCTTTGGTCCTATCTTAATTCTTTTTGGATCAGGCACCAACACTTTGGCAAAATACCCCCACATTCGTAAATATTTGTAGGACGGTTGTCTTCCATTCCACAACTCATAAAGGCTCTTATCTATTTTCTTCCGAGGCACCTTATTTAAAAGGTAATTAGCTGTTAACACAGCTTCCCCCCACATGAACTCTGGCAATCCAGAGCTTAATAGAAGAGCGTTCATCATCTCCTTAAGAGTTCGATTCTTTCGCTCAACAACCCCGTTTTGCTGAGGAGTATAAGGAGCTGTTGTTTCATGTCTGATCCCATGTTTAGCACACAACTCAGCGAACGGTGACACATATTCACCGCCTCGGTCACTTCGAACCACCTTAATCTTTCTAGTAAGCTGGTTTTCAACCTCGTTCTTATAGAGAGCAAATTTCTCTATAGCTTCATCCTTACTTTTGAGAAGATACACATAATAGTATTTTGTGTTATCATCTACAAAAGTGATGAAGTATTTATTTCCACCACGCGTTGACATACCTTTTAGATCGCACACGTCAGTGTGGATTAGGTCAAATGGTTCGTTACTTCTTTCAATATGTTGAAAAGATGACCTTGTCATTTTCGCTTCAACACAAATCTCACACTTGTGTTTTGGGTCAAGGTGGAATGTAGGTATGCTTTGCATGTTTATTAATCTACGCAATACATCGTAGTTAACATGTCCTAGTCTACCATGTCACAAACACGAAGACTCAAGCATATAAGTGGAAGAGCTTTCAGTTTTATTTATCTTGGGCCTAATGGCCATTACATTGAGCTTAAACAGCCCATCAGATACATAGCCTCTTCCTACAAACATCCCATTTTTGGACAATACAACTCTGTCCGACTCAAAAACAATGCGAAAGTCATGCTTGCTCAGAAGTGATCCGGACACTAGATTCTTCCGAATCTCCAGAACATACAGCACATTGTTCAGAGTGAGGTCATTGCCCGAGGTCATCTTCAACACCACCTTTCCTTGGCCTGTGATATCCGAGGTTGCTGAGTTCCCCATGAACAGTTTGTCTCTAGTGACTTCTTCGAAGTTGTGGAGCAGCTCCTTGTTGTAGCAGACATGTCGAGTGGCTCTAGTATCGATCCACCATTGCCGCGGGTTTGAACCGATCAGGTTCAGCTCAGAGACCACAGCGCAGAGGTCGTCCATTTCTGGTCCCTCGTTCAGGTTGGCCTCCTGCTTCTTCTTCGGCTTTCTGCACTCCGAAGATTTGTGACCCACTTTGTCACAGTTGAAGCACTTCCCAGAGAATTTCTTCTTGCTGATGCCTCCTTTGGGTCCCATCTTGGAAGACTTGGGGTTCTTCCGTTTCGAGCTTTGTCCATGCTCGACCACGTTGGCTTTGACAGTAGCCAGAGAGAACAACTTTCTCTCTGAACTCTAGTTGTCTTCTTAGATGCGAAGTCGAATTACGATGAGTTCCTCCACATTCATCTCCTTCCGCTTGTGCTTCAGGTAGTTCTTGAAGTCCTTCCAGCCGGGAGACAGCTTCTCGATGATAGCAGTCACTTGGAAGGTTTCACTCAGAACCATCCCTTCTGAGTGGATCTCATGCAAGATCACCTGAAGCTCCTGGACTTGACTGATCATCGTCTTGGAGTCAACCATCTTGTAGTCCAGGAATCTGCCCACGATGAACTTCTTTGCCCCTGCGTCCTCCGTCTTGTATTTCTTGTCTAGGGACTCCCACAGTTCCTTAGCCGTACTCTTCATGCTATACACAGCGTACAGCGAGTCGGCAAGGCAGTTGAGGATGTAGTTTCGGCAAAGGAACTCGGAATGAGTCCATGCCTCCACTGTACTGATGGTTTGCACATCAGCATCCTTAGTGCACTTGGGAGGGTCCTCGGTCAAGAACCAAGCCAGATTGAGTGTGGTCAGGTAGAAGAGCATCTTCTGCTGCCACCTCTTGAAGTTCAGTCCACTGAACTTCTCTGGCCTTTCCCCATGACTGATTGGCACAGTTCCAATCGGGGCGGAGGGGGCCTGAATGTGTTGAGTCTGTTGCACCTCAACAGTTAGGTTCCGTGGCCATCTCAACAGAATCGAATCTGTTTCAAGATTGTTGGAAACGAAACAATCTGTAGCCGGAGATATATAGGGTATTTAGCTGAATTTAAAATTACACCGAATTCAAATTCAACTTACAATTGAGATGACCTGAGCTGATAATCTCAGGCTGCCAGCAGGGGCTGGTTTTGAGCAAATCGTCCGAGGAGCAAGTCAGGTCAGCAGCTCGGGTCGGCAGCTCGGGTCGGCAGACCAGCTCGGTGGGTCGGCAGCTCAGCTCGGCGGCTCGGCAGCTCAGCCGAACAGCAGGTCAGGATGGCAGCTCAGCCGAACAGCAGGTCAGGTCGGCAGCTCAGCCGAACAGCGGGTCAGGTGGATTGATCAAGGCCTGCGAGTTCGCAGTTTCCTTGAAACAGATTCGCCCCCACCTCCGGCTGTGCTTCGAGGCTACGACGAACTGAGTGGCACCCGATCACTATCATGGGCGCTCTGCTGAGCAGGAGTTGCACGACAGAGGGGAACGAGGAGGAGGACCTTTGCTTTGTTGCTCCCTCTTCTTTTCTGCCTGTGATCACAACCTCCTTATATAGGAGCTCAGATCAACGGCAGTGTTAATGACCTTAATGGTCATTATTAGCCGAGCAGAGAAACGACCACCGTTTCACTCATTATCATTCGGCCGGTTTTATTCTGCATTAATCTCGAATTAATGTATCAGCAACAGAAAGTTCAACGTGGTAAAATGTTGGTTGTTCTGCTTGGGCAAATTTTTACCCCGACCGGTCCAGCATTCGTGTGCGCAGGTCGCGCTTGCGCATGAGTCAACTTGGTTCAATGCAATCCGGGCCCTGGATTTGCACCCCCTGCGCACCCACGTGTGAGAGAGAGTCTCTCCCCATGCATTTGTTCACATCCTCAATGCATGTGAATCAATATAAACCAACAAACTTGCCTTGAAACTTCCAATGTGGGACTAAAGTCTCATTTACAATGGAACTTTTTCTCTTCCACCTCTTCTCCATTCACACTTATTCAACATGTAAATGGTCCGAAAAAGCTGAGTCCTAGGACCTTTAGTGAGTGTCAAATAACAAGTGACGGAAAGAAGGATGACAACCCGACTGGGACCCGTGCTACTTCAATAATATTATCGATAATAAAAAATTAAATCATCATCTTAATGATTATACACCTTCTGAAAAAGGATAAATCTTAAGGACTTATTATCCTTAAGTCAACGGCCCCCTTAAAAGGGGGGCATGAAATAATATGAAATAGTATTTACACCTATCCAAAATGCCAAAATTAAATTATATGTAATTGATAGCAAACCCCATTTGAATACCAACTTAACTATGAGTACTCATGAGTTACATCAGTCTATTACACTCAAGGAATCTGTAAATATCAAAAATAAATAAAAAAAAAATCTCTAAGCCAACCAATCGCAGCAGAGCACTATGGATCTACGTAACACGCAACTCTTATTTCAAACGTGCCGTATTTTAAATGATGCATGATAAGTAAAACAAAAAATGGATCTTGATACACTAATAAAATAAGGGAAGAACTGACACCGCTGCTAGTAATTGAGTTAAACATAGATAGTACTAATTAAGTGAAGTTTGCTTGCATTCTGCAACGTGCATATTGTGGCACTTGATTTGGATCCGGTCGACAGCGAAGACATGTGCTGGTGTCCGAGCACTCCTCCCCAAAAACTTGAATTGAGTTAAACATAGTACTAATTAAGTGAAGTTTGTTTGCTTTCTGCAACGTGCATATTGGGGTGCATGATTGGGATCCGATCGACAGCGAGGAAGAAAATTATGTTTTTAATTTTGTAATTTATATTTTTTTCAATTTTAATCATGTTATGAATCAATTTATATTTTTAGTCCTATAACTTGTAATATTTTTCAATTTCAATCTTTTTTCTTCTAAAATTTAAATTTTTCAATAGAAAATGATGAGTTGTAAATTGAATTTGGGGATTTTTGATTTTTTATGACCCATGTACTTTTTATATTTCAACCACAAACTAGATATTTTCTGTTGAAAATTTTCAATTTTGGAGGAAAAATGACTGAAATTAAAAAATATTACAAGTTACAGGACTAAAAACATAAATTAACTCATAACAGGACTAAAATTGAAAAAGATATAAGTTACAAGACTGAAAATGTAATTTTCTCACAGCGAAGACATGTGATGGTGTCCTTCCCCACACTCGGGCGTTGCTCCCCAAAAACTGAATTGAAGTCATGTGATCAAGGATGAGGTCGTGTGACAACCGAATAACAAGCTATTCTTTTACAACCCTTTCATATAAAATATGATAACGTTCACGTCGCGAGTTTTTCATTATCGGTTCATCTTAAATCAGGTAATATATAACTCGGAATGACCATAGGTATTTTATCGACCATTAAAATAAATTAACATAGACTCTTATTTAAAAGAATAATTTCTATAAATATATTATAGTTGAGAATTGAACCACGGATATTTAAGTGATAACTTGACGCTCTTCCATGGTCGAGCAATTAGCTAAGTGTCGCCTCTTTGGTCAGGTCGTTAGTCATGTGTCACCTCCGTGGTCAGGTCATATGTTGATATAGTGATAAAGGTGGCTCTCCTCCCCAAATCGGGTCAAAATAAGACCGGCTGACGTAATTGTCAAAGTCAATAAGAGGTCAAAGGTACCAATAATAGTAGGGGTGTGCCCAAATGAACCATGTGGTAGGTCAGACATGAGCGTCCGACTAGGCCTCCAGCTCAGCCGGACTTTGTGTCTCAACCCAGGTCAAGCAAACCAGCCTCATTGCGGAATATTAAGTAACCCGACCGACGACCTCAGCCGATCGGGGATGTGAGCCAAACAGACACATTATTCCCTTAAGGCCAAGGAAGGGGTTGAGTGAAGATCTGGTCATCAACAGCAATCCATAGAGCTATTGGGATTCAATCAAAGTCTCACATTGGAAAGATTTGAAAAAGAATATGAGTTAGTTTAAAAGGATATATGATATCTCCATTAATATGAATCCTTTTGGGGAGAGCCCAAGAGCAAAGTCATGAGGGCTCAGGCCCAAAGTGAACAATATCATGCTATTGTGAAGATATATAAACATCCTTCGGCCCCAACAAATGGTATCAGAGTCATGGTTCAGATCAGATATCATGTAGGGTGCCCTTGAACGAAGTTGAAGGTAGGTCCACAGCAAGTCAGGTTGACCGGATGCTTGCGGAGAAGCCCCAAGTAGGTCAAGATGACCAAATACTCACGGGGAGGCCCGAAGCAAGTCAAGGTGGCGGGATACTTACAGGAAGACTCGGAGCAGGTCAAGACAATCAATCAGCTCTCTGATCTTGTAAAATCTCACATCAATGTGCTTGGTTCTCACATGATACACCTGATTCTTTACCAAATAAATAGCACTCTAACTATCGCATAACAATTTGACTCCACCTTGCTACACGTTTAGTTCTCTCACCAACTGATAACCATGATTTTGTTACACTATTTTGATTCATACATGCATGATTTGATGTTTCGTTCATAGATGAAACTCATATTTACATCATATTTCATGCATTACATTTATTCTTAGACTTAATTATAAATTATCTTATTACCGCGTTATTTGATGCTAATATTTGATTTTTATTTTGTAGGCATCAAAAGATCTTGGACTCGGATTAATTCGAACCAAATTTGTGCTCGAATCGGAGTTTAAACAAGACGATAAAACCTTGGAGAAATTTTAACCATCCATCCAAGATCAAGGAAGATATGAGCTATACATTGAAGATCTACTCCATCTAAGCCAAATGGAAGTAGATCACAACTGTTGATGAACATCCAGAGTTTTTGATCCCGATCTGAGATATTTGGACCGTTGATCAAGATGGAAGAATTCTAGACCATCCGATCAGATTGGGAGTTGATTTAAAAGGCGTGAGAAGCTACAGTGCAAAGGGAGCTCAGGCATTTTCTCTTCTTGCAATTTTTCTACTGTTCACCTTCTTCCCCGATGCTCCCGTCCACATTCAAGATCTAAGGGCAAGTCTTCTTCATCGACGGCGATCTCTGAGTTGCCGGCGTTCATCATCCGAGGTCAGAGAGTGGCAGAGGGAGGTACCGTAGTCCGCAAGATTGATTTCTGTTCACTACCACAATCCAGATCGAGGGAGGTTCCCGATCTACGATTTTTGCCATCCAACAGAGCTTGAAGGGAGGTACCCAGGAGTTTCCGATGTCATTCCGATCTTCATTCCGCAATGATACCTAGATCAATCCGATCAATCGATCAAATTAAGCAATTCCAGAATTCAACTTCTGTTCTTCGGGTGATGTGATTACCAACCGATTGGAGCTTAAAGGGAGGTATCCAGGAGCCGTGAGCATCTTCTGATAATAGCTAGGAGCTTGGTCATTCATCGTCGGATGCTTGAAGGGAGGTACCCAGGAGCATTTCTATGTCACAACAGAGTGAGTGGAGTTTGATCTCAAGTTTGGGATATGGAACGTGTTTGTTTTTGTTTTCTTTGATTATAATACCATTGCTTAGATCTGATGATCTGATTAGTTTAGTTTGCATTGTTTCTTTTTATTTTGAATTTGCTATTCCATTTATTGCAATTTGTTTAGCTTCGGTATTTGAGTTTAACAAACCCCTACTCTGTTCTATGCAATTGATCCGTTATGATTGGAGAATTGATTGAAGTTTGTGTATCTGCATTTGCCATTAGAATCCTGATGCTAATACTTTTTGCTTGATTGCTGAATTTATATAAATGGATACTTAGGTGTTGACTTATTCTGATTTCAATTCTGAATTGTATGATAATTTGAATTAAAAAGCTTAAAATTTAGAAGATAAGTGCTTAGGTAGTTGCCTATCAATTAAATCTAGAATACACATACTTATTAGTTATCCTTGGAAAAAAATATGACTTGGGATTCCTTACTACGACTCTTCTTTTGAGTTTAATGAGTTTCCAATTTTTATTAATTTTGAAGTGCCACGTGATATGAAAATGGGTTACATCAAAATTTTGGTATCGTTGCCGGGGAATTATATCTAGTAGTGTGTGTTTATTTTAGTGTGCATTGGTTGGTTTTCTTTATTTAGCATCTCTATTGATTTTATTGCTTATCTTTTGATATTTTCATGTTGACTTATTCTTGAATTGTCAAATCCTTTAATGCTCATATATCCAAGTGTTTGAAACTGAATGCTCTGGAGTTGGAGTATTCTAATATTGATTGTTAGTGTTGCGATGTAAGAACAGGAGATTTCTTTTAGCATGGATCCATGTTTTCAACATTTTGGAGGTAGAATGGAGAGTCAGTATTTTCAGTCTGAGCATCAGTTTTATCCAACCATGGATCAACAAAATAGGTATGAGTCATTCTCTAATACTTATAATTCTAATTGGGTGGATCATTCACATTTCCGGTATGAAAATGCACAAGGACCATTTATTGAGCCAAATTTAGCTTACCAGAATTCATATGGGTTTTAGGAGGTTTCAACATTTACTTGGCCACACTCTTTTCAACAGAACGATCCTCAATTTGAAGAGTCAACATGGGAAGTCAATGAGGTTATGCAACAAATGAGAGAGTATCAAGAGCAACAATTTGCAAGGATACAGAATATACAGAGTCAATTAGATCAAATTGCATCAGCCATCAACCAGCTACAAACACAAAACTCCAATGGGGAGATAAAAAGTAGAGATTGTGTCAGGTCTGACCCTACTTCCATTACTTCACAAGATTTTCTAGTATTTTTTGTGATGATGATGTAGTTGTATATATTTCTGATTTTACTGATATTGTTGTTGTAGATGTTGTGAATGATGTAGGAACTGAACATTTATTTGTTGATGATATAAGTGTAGGGGATTGCTTACTGGAAGTAATACCTCAAGAATCACTTGAACCAGAGCCTGAGCTAGATGTTTATGATATAAGTGTAGGGAATTGCACATTGGAAGCAATACCTCAAAAATCACCTAAACCAGAGTTTGAGCCATTACTTGATGATGAGGAGGTCACAAACATTATTTTAAAACCCATAGGTACCTTTCAACATGACAAGGTTAGTGCTTCTTGTGAATTTTTAGAAAAATTCTTTAAGGTACCAGTTTTTGAATTTATAGAATGTGATGCTCATTTTGATACATTTTGTGTAAAGATTAATTATGTTTCACTATTCTCTTATCATGAAAGTGTTTGGGAGAAGTTGTTTTTATTTGTTTTGCAGGACACAACAGATGTTTAAAATGGTTAATTAATCTGAACAGCCTCCGACCTCTAGAAAGAATTTTTAAGGGAAAAATGATGAATAAAAAGGATTTGATTATAACCACAATTACTCTAATACCAAAGTGTCTTCTCTTACTAAATCTTCTTCAAACACCGAGAATAAAGGGGAGTTGGTTCTAACTTAGTTTTATTTTACATTTAAATTCATGCTTTGTGTTTAGTCTTTTCTTCAATAAATTTCTTATGTGCAAATGTTGATTTTGGTTTTGAGAAATTAATTCTTAACTGTAGGAAGTTTTCTTATTGCATTTAGTTTTGATTTTGAATAAGAAAATGGTACCCCCTTAACATTTTCTTATAATATGTTAGAAGTAGAGAATGAGAGCTAAATTTGAGTATCTTATTTGGAGCTTAATGTCATAAATGGACTTTTAATTTTCTCAAGGTTTCTACTTAATGATGGACACTTGATTGGTAAATTTAATTGATACAGTTATGCCTAGTGAGAATGAGTCTTAATTGAGTGATGCACTTATGTTATTGTTAATGTAGAACTTGCTTTGACTCTTTCAAAATCACAATAAAATGGATTGAATCATGTTGTGAAGGTAAATCAATTTGCTTAATATTCTTCCACACAATATCTTGCTACACTTTTGGTAATCATCATATCTTTTTATCTTATCTCAATTCTTATTCTTTTGATCTTCTACACATTTTGGATGTGGATACATTAAGTGTTATATGATGAATGTTCTGGCCGGGACATACAAAAGTTGAAGTGTAGGGGAAGAATGGAAGATGCTTTGAGTTTAGTTTGTATCTATGAGTTTGATTTCAATTTTTGATATTGGCAAGCTTCTTTGAATGTGATTTGTTGAATTAATTGTTAATTGGGATATTGAAGGGGTTTAGAAGTTTGTATCAAGAATATATACAGTGAGTTGAAATGCTTGGCACAGACACTGGACCTGATATGCTGCATATCAGGACCACATTAGGACTGATACACAAAATATCAGACTCGCGTTGAAAAAAAAAATCAGAAATCCAGTTTAGTAAATTCCAATTCAAATTGTTCAATGACGTTCATTAAATGAAGACATCTCTTAGCTAATCAATAAACAAGTGTTAAATATAAATGAAGAAATAATTTCAGTTGCTATCATTGGGAATTAGCTTTAGAGATGGAGACAAGGCAGCAAGAGTAGAACACTTAACCTGCTGATCTATTCACTAACAGGAATGATTCCAGTTTATGTTGAATGGAATTTCTGATCCAAAATTCATTTTAATACAAGCTTTTATTTGTTGAAGATTCAAAGAGTTAATCTATAGAGCTTAAACTACAAGGCTTAGGTCAAGAGAGAAATCAGAATTGAAGATGATGGAAACTGTAAAGATTCAAAGGATTGGATTTGGATTCATTTGTGCTTAAATTGAGAAGAAGTATTTTGAAGATAGAAGGAAATATATGTTCATGAGTTAATTATCAATGGAAGCGGGTGGAGAAGAATTTAGAATAACAGTATTGATCCTGTCCGAATCGCCGAACCAAAGGACGCTGGGCACGTGGCGCTCTCCTAGCCGATGACGCAGGCCTCCGAAGCTCCGGCGATCCTGCACAGAAGTCGGGCCGGGCAGGGGTTCCCGGCGGCGACCCTCCGACGCTCAAGTCAGGCAAGCAAGTAGTAAAGAAGGTGGCTCCAAAGCTGGTAGAATGCGTACCTCCGGCGAAGAATGAGGGCCTTTATATAGGGCAGCGAAGAAGTGAGTGTACACTTACCGAGGTGTACACGTGTCCATGGCCCATACTCCAGTAAGGACTTGTCAGTGAGCTTACCTGACCCATACTGCTACAATCCCAGCATGTCCTCGATGGGACAGCGGAATCCCCTGTCACAAGATTTGGAGCATGGCCCACACGTGAAACATACCTGTTGTCAGAAAAAGACGTTCCTTGTCCTTTTCCCCTTTGCTCCAAATCTGGCTTCCGGGCGGACAGCTCCCTCAACATCCGGCCGGACATATGCGGTGGTTTACTTGGGGAGGTCCTCCCTCACATTCTTTATGGGGACTATTAGCAGTGTTACCTTATGGCTTTGGCCGAGCGTGAGGTCCGCTCAGCCCACGACCTTTTCCACTGAGCGCCGGAACCCTGATTTCGACAGGGCGCCTTTAACCATCAACCGAATATCGTCCGGTCGGCAAGCCGATCAGACCCCACCCCTCTCCGGGCGTTCGAATCCATCAGCCGGCCGGTCATCCGGTCGGACTCGGCCCTCTCCGGGCGGACAACTGCCACTGTGGCTTCCACATGGC
Organism: Zingiber officinale; assembly: GCF_018446385.1. Classification (NCBI taxonomy): domain Eukaryota; kingdom Viridiplantae; phylum Streptophyta; class Magnoliopsida; order Zingiberales; family Zingiberaceae; genus Zingiber; species Zingiber officinale. The sequence continues at coordinate 121,033,304 of NC_055998.1, forward strand.
GTTGACTCTACAGGGCGGGGTCCCCTGTTCTTACTACCGGATCACTTGCCTCCCCTTCAAGTCTAGTCGAAGGAGGCGAATAGTCCGACTGACTGGACTAAGCATCTGGACGAGCGGCTCCTTCGTGTTGGTATCCTCCGCTCGGCCAACCATAGAGGTATCCTTCAAGTGGATCAACAATGGCATTGACTGGATCTCCTCGTGCTCCGCGCCAATCTTCGATATTAAGGTTGAGCATGCTTTTATTAAATGCTCCGAATGATTGAATGCCACGTGGAGCACTGCCATCGGCGTACGGCGACGGTGGCATGGTGTTTTGATGTGATCGAAGCGATTCGAAATGGACGGCTCGATGCATGCTTTGATTCCCGTGACCTGGATCCAACGGTGGAGGCCGCCCGACCCTCACCCTATAAATTCTTCGTTTCCTTGTCTCCATCACTTGCCTCTGCGATTTCGACTACTGCCCCCTGCGCTTTGGAGCTCCGGCGATCCTATTTCTGCTCTCCGACGCTCTCCAGCGCCTTTTCCTCGATCCCTTTCCCCGTAGCAAGGTTTTATATCTTTCCTTCCTCCTTTCCGGTGTTTCCTCCGCATTTCTTTCTCAGTTTCGGTCCTTGAAACTTCCCTTCGTTCGCTGTTGTTTTTCTCCTGCCTTTTTTGCCTTTTGACTCCTCCCGATCGGCCCATGGCTAGCTCTTCCAATCCCGAAGATCAGTCGCTCGGCCCATGGTACACCACCATGCAGTCCCGATTCGAACAGCGGGACTTCGATATTTTAGCCGACAATTTCGAAATCCCAGAGGATTTCGAAATTCGCTTAGCTGGTCCCTCCGCTCGGCCTCACAGGCCGCCGTGCAGAGCTTTCTGTGTCTTCCGAGACCAGTTTACCGCCGGTCTTCGTTTTCCTGTACACCCTTTCATCATAGATGTCTGTAACTTTTTCGATGTGCCGCTCGACAGTTTAGTACCCAATACCTTCCGTCTCCTCTGCGGTGTCGTCGTTTTGTTTAAGATTCACAACATCCCCCTCCGACCGGAGGTCTTCTTTTATTTTTACTACCCCAAGCAAGCCGAGCCGGGCACCTTCATGTTCCAAGCTCGGCCCGGTTTGGTCTTTTTCAACAAACTTCCTACTTCCAATAAACATTGGAAGGATTATTTTTTCTACATCCGTATGCCCAATCAGGCAAACTTCCCGACCCAGTGGCAGGTCAGTCTGCCTCCCACTCCCGAGTTGAAGAAGTTCAAGACCCGACCGGACTACCTCCACGCTGCAAATATACTGGCCGGTCTACGACTCGACATCAACAAACTTCTCCACGAGGGAGTGATGTACATCTTCGGGCTAAGTCCTATACGGACTCCTCTTCCGGCCGGCTTCGGTAAGAACTTTGGTTGGGCATTTGCTTTGATTGCTAACTGATTTCTTTTCCTTTCTTTGCAGCGGACATCGTTATGGATTCGGTCATGGCCGGTGTCTTGAAGAGAAAGGCGGCCGCTCTGGAAGCCGCGGCGGCCAGAGATATGGAAGCTTTGGGTATCCAGCTGGTTGGATCCCATGAAGGAGAGAGCGGGACTCAGGCTGAGTCGACCGCTCCCGCTTCTCAACAAAACGTGGCCAGCGGAGCCACTCCTGGAGAACCAACTGCTCCCGAGGAAGGTTCCGCTCAGGAGGAGGAGCAGCCTCTACAGAAGAGGCACCGAGTGGAGACTCCCCTGCGGTCGGCGACCTCCACGGTCCAACCATCTGAGCGGGTCACTGCAACCGCACGAGGCAAGGCGCCAGTGACCGAAACCATCTCGTTCGACCGGACACCTTCTGAATGGGACGAGCCGGCCGCGCCAATGGAGGCTATTCCAATCAGCACCCTTCCGCCCGCTCGCCATTCTGTCCAGCGCTCGACCATTCATTCACAGTTTTCTACGCCGGCTTCTGATCCTCTTCCGACCGCCGGTCGGACGACCCCTGGTCATGGCCGCACGATTCGGGTCACTCTTCATCTCCCGACAGAAGAGCTGATTCCAAAAGCCGACCGTCCATCTGCGCCCGAGCACACCATTACCTTGAAAGGACCCTTAGCTGAGATGTGGGCCGATGCTCGGGCCCGCACTTCGATGATACCCATCGGAAATTTGGCTAACAGCCATATGCAGCAGGCCACTGGGGTAAGTTTGTAATCTACCAACTTTGGTGTTCATTATTTCCGATCGGCCGCTAATAACTATAATTTTCTTTTGCCAGAGATGGGTGGAGGAAATTACGGTTTCCAACCGCTTGGCCTTGGTGGATGAAGAGCTGCGACAACTGAAGGCCGCAGTTGGTCCGTCCGGCCTTCAGGGCCCTTCCTATTCCGAGCTGCAAAAGGAGCTGAAGAAAGCTCAAACTCTGCTGGCGGCCGAACAGAAGAAGACAGCCGACCAGGCCCATGCCTTGGCCGAGTCCGAGCGACAAGTCAAGTCGCTTGACACGAAAATAGCCCTGGCCACCACTCGGAAGAATACAGCTATCTCCGATCTGGAGAAGAAGAACGTTGAGGCTCGGGGCCTGGAGCTGAAGATAAAGGAATTGACAGAGCAGCTCGACCGGGAGAAGGCCGGCCGCTCGGCCGACACGGCTAAGATTCAGAATCTGAATGAGGCTCTTACTGGCTACCAGGCGGTGTTCAAAGAATATCAAGATGCCGAGCCGAGCCGAGTCGCCGCTCTACGACACAGCTACATCCGATCGCCCGAATTCTCGGAGAAAATCTGCGAGCGGATGTACTCAGCCTTCGACTTGGCCATGACTGCCACTATGACCTATCTGAAGTCGAAGGGCCTTCTTCCGGAGTCCACCAATATTCCAGCCGGCGACCAGGTGGCGCTCCTAGATACCATCCCCAAGACCCTCTACGATTATATGGAGTAATTTTTGTAATTTGGCCGCTTGGCTAAATATGATCCCTTTTGTACTTAGGCTGCCCGGCCTGAGATTTTATTTTTAATGCAATGCTTTCCTTTCGCGCACTCCATCTTTTTGCATTGTCCTTTTGCTAATTAATATGTGTGTTGCCCGCTAGTACTGGGCGATGCCCTTCCGCTCGGGCAAACATTCCGGACGCGTAACATTCCGCTTTGCTAGCAAGGATCACCCGCTATAAGCCGACAAGAACCTTTGGGGCCCTGGGCCGAGCGAAACGTAGAGTCGGTCGAACGATATTGGCGGCGAACTTCTCGGACATTTGCAGTCTCCCCCTTTTTTTTTTTTTTTTTTTCCCGCTCGAAATATTTATAGACGCCGGCTCGTCTCTCGATATTTAACGTCGGAGCTCGACGGTCTTCCGCTCGGAGGGTTTATAGACGCCGGCTCGTCTCTCGATATTTAACGTCGGAGCTCGACGGTCTTCCGCTCGGAGGGTTTATAGACGCCGGCTCGTCTCTCGATATTTAACGTCGGAGCTCGACGGTCTTCCGCTCGGATGATTTATAGACGCCGGCTCGTCTCTCGATATTTAACGTCGGAGCTCGACGGTCTTCCGCTCGGAGGGTTTATAGACGCCTGCTCGTCTCTCGATATTTAACGTCGGAGCTCGATGGTCTTCCGCTCGGAGGGTTTATAGACGCCGGCTCGTCTCTCGATATTTAACGTCGGAGCTCGACGGTCTTCCGCTCGGAGGGTTTATAGACGCCGGCTCGTCTCTCGATATTTAACGTCGGAGCTCGACGGCCTTTACGGCTAACTTCTACACTACCGATCGGCATAACCCTTGGCCATCCTTTGAATTAATTTTGCTTCCTGCATTACAAGTACATAGGCGACCAGCATATACACAAAAAGGAATTACATTCGTGCACCTTTCATCCAGCCCGATAAGGCTGGAGATGATTTGCACTCCACGGTCGATCCAGCTGTCGCCCGGCTTCATCCTCCAAATAATATGCGCCCGAGCGGAGCTTTTCAATAACTTTGAAGGGGCCCACCCACGGTGCCTCCAGTTTGCCGACGTCGCCGACCGGCTTGACTTTCTTCCAGACAAGATCGTCGACTTGGAATGATCGGGGGATTACACGGCGGTTGTAACTTTGTTTCATCCGTTGCCGGTACGCCATCAGCCGGACGGACGCCTTGGCTCTTTCTTCTTCGACCAGATCCAGCTCCATGTTCCTCCGCTCGGCATTGTCCTCATCGTAATGTTGGATCCTAGCGGATTCAACGCCGACTTCGACCGGGATGACCGCCTCGCCACCGTACACCAAATGGAATGGCGTGACACCCGTCCCTTCCTTCGGCGTAGTTCGGATGACCCATAAGACGCCCGGCACTTCATCCGGCCAACTTCCTCCCAAATGGTCGAGCCGAGCGCGCAGAATATGAAGAATTTCTCGATTGGCCACATCGGCTTGACCGTTGCTTTGGGGATAAGCCACGGATGTGAAGTGTTGCTCGATGCCGTAACTTTTGCACCAATCCTCTAGCATCTTCCTTGTGAATTGCCGCCCATTATCTGAGACCAATCGGCGAGCGATGCCGAACCGACAGATGATGTGTTGCCAGATAAATTTTTTGACCATCTGTTCGGTGATCTTGGCTAGCGGCTCGGCCTCCACCCACTTGGAAAAATAATCCACCGCCACTAGCAAAAATTTCCGTTGCCCGGTCGCCATCGGAAATGGACCGACAATATCCATTCCCCATTGATCGAACGGACATGAAACGGTGGATGCCTTCATTTCCTCTGTCGGTCGGTGGGAGAAGTTGTGATACTTCTGGCACGAAAGGCACGTAGATACTGCCCGAGCGGAGTCTGCTTGTAAACTTGGCCAAAAGTACCCGGCCAAGAGGATCTTCTTGGCCAACGATCGTCCGCCCGGATGTCCTCCGCACGATCCTTGATGTACCACTTGGAGGATGTAAGCCGAGTCTTCTGAGCTCACGCATTTCAACAGCGGGCGTGAGAAAGCCTTCTTGTAAAGCTGATCGCTGATGAGTGTGAACCGACCGGCCCTCCTCCTTAACAGCTGGGTTTCGTTCCGGTCGGACGGTGTGGCTCCCGAGCGGAGGAACTCTATGATGGGTGTCCGCTAGTCGCTTGGAAATGTGAGACCTTCCATCCGGTCGACGTGCGCCACCAACAGTACTTTTTCAATTGATTGCTGAATGGCGACCGGCGTTATTGAGCTCGCGCGCTTGGCTAACTCATCGGCTGCTTGATTTTCTGCTCTGGGTATCTTCTGGACAATAACTTCTTTAAAGTCAGCTTTGAGCTTCTCGAAGGCTTCAGCGTAGAGCTTGAGCCGAGCACTATTGATTTCGAAGGTACCAGAGAGCTGCTGAGTGGCCAACTGCGAATCCGAGTAAAGAGTTACCCGACTGGCTCCCACATGCCGTGCTGCCTGCAAGCCAGCAATGAGGGTCTCATACTCTGCTTCATTGTTGGTAGCTTTATAATCCAGCCGGACGGATAAGTGCATCTTCTCTTCTTGGGGGGAGAGTAACAATATTCCAATCCCGCTTCCGAGCCGAGTGGATGACCCATCCATATATATTCTCCACATAGCTTCTGGCTCCGGCCTTTGCACCTCAGTCACAAAATCGGCCAAGGATTGCGCTTTGATAGCCGAGCGGGGCTGGTATTGAATATCAAATTCACTCAACTCCGTCGTCCATTTGATGAGCCGTCCGGATGCCTCTGGATTTAGTAGAACACGCCCGAGCGGGCTATTGGTTTTGACAATGATCGTATGCGCCAGGAAGTATGGACGAAGGCACCGAGCGGCGAGGACCAGAGCAAAAGCTAGCTTTTCGAGCCCAGTGTAGCGAGATTCAGCATCCTTTAAAATGTGACTAAGGAAATACACAGGCTCTTCTCCGCTCGCCCTCACCAGTGCCGAGCCAATTGCCTGCTCGGTTGAGGATAGATAAATACAGAGCGGCTCGCCAATAGTCGGCTTGGCTAATACCGGGAGCGAATTCAGATATGCCTTTAAATCTTCGAATGCCCGGTCGCATTCTTCGTCCCAGTGAAATTTTGTAGCCTTGCGTAAGATCTTGAAAAACGGACGGCTTCGGTCGGCGGTTTTGGAGATGAACCGGGACAGGGCGGCTATCCGACCGGTCAAACGCTGCACTTCTCTTGTATTTCTTGGAGGCGGCATATCTTGTAGAGCTTTCACCTTGCTGGGATTTGCTTCGATGCCCCGCTCTGTCACTATGTACCCCAGAAAGCGCCCTCCTTTTGCTCCGAACAGGCACTTCTGGGGATTTAACTTGACTCCATATTTGCGCAGCGTTCGGAAGGTTTCCTCCATGTCCTTGAAGAGATCTGCCGATCGGACGGACTTAATGAGAATGTCGTCCACATAAACTTCCAGATTCCGTCCGATCTGCTCTCTGAACACTTTATTCATCAAGCGCTGATATGTGGCCCCCGCATTCTTCAATCCGAATGGCATTACATTATAGCAATAAGTGCCGTCGGCCGTCACGAAGCTGACCTTTTCTTGATCTTCACGGGCGAGCGGCACTTGGTGATAGCCCTGGTAAGCGTCGAGCATACAGATTAATTCACAGCTGGCCGTAGAGTCCACCAGCTGATCTATCCGAGGCAGAGGATAAAAGTCTTTCGGGCAAGCCTTGTTGAGATCCCGAAAATCTATGCATACTCTCCACTTGTCGCCCGGCTTGGAGACTAATACTACGTTAGCCAGCCAGCTCGGCTGCACCTCGCGGATATGGCCGGCCTCCAAGAGTTTCTCCACCTCCGCTCGGATGATAGCATTCTGCTCGGCACTGAAATCTCTTTTTCTCTGCTTCATGGGTCGTGCGTCCGGTCGGACGTGTAGTTCATGCTGCGCTATACTTGGTGAAATTCCGGGCAGCTCATGTGTCGACCAGACGAAGGCATCATGATTTCTTCGGAGGCATTGGATCAATTCTTCTTTCTGCTTCTCTTCCAGATCGGACGCTATAAAGGTTGTGGCCTCCGATCGGGTTGGGTGAATCTGCACTTCCTCTTTTTCTTCATAAATTAAAGAGGGTGGCTTTTCGGTTATGGTGTTTACCTCGATCCGGGGCGCCTTCCGAGCGGAACAGGCCTCTGCTCGGACCATCTCGATGTAGCATCGCCGAGCTGCTAGCTGATCTCCTCGTACTTCTCCTACTTTATCCTCTACGGGGAACTTGATCCTCTGGTGAAAGGTTGAGACGACCGCTCGGAATTCGCTGAGAGCCGGTCGTCCCAAAATAACGTTGTAGGACAAGGGAGAATCGACCACCACGAAGTTTGTTGTCCTGGTCCTCCTGAGCGGCTCTTCTCCCAGCGAAGTAGCTAGCCGGATCTGTCCGACCGGCTGAACTTCGTTACCAGTGAACCCATAGAGCAGAGTTGTCATGGGTAACAGCTCGGCTCGATCAATTTGCAACTGATCGAATGCTTTCTTGAAGATGATGTTGACCGAGCTTCCTGTATCTACAAAAACGCGGTGGATAGTATAATTCGCTATTACCGCTTTGATGAGCAGAGCGTCGTCGTGGGGCACTTCAACTCCTTCCAAGTCCCCTGGCCCGAAGCTGATTTCCGGTCCGTTCGCCCGTTCTTGGCTGCATCCAACGGCATGGATTTGGAGCTGCCGGACGCTCGCCTTTCTAGCTCTGTTGGAGTCTCCTCCGGTCGGCCCGCCAGCAATAACGTTGATTTCGCCTCGGGAGGTATTACTTTTATTTTCCTCTTCCCGAGCGGACGGTCGAGACCGTTCTCTGGACGCTCGACGATTCTCCTGCCTTGGGGAGCGGTGCCGATCGGGAGTTTGTTGTTGTCGCCTATCGGCTCGAGTCCGATCGGCCTCTTGAATTCTCTGTCGCCTATCGACTGAGGGAGACCGTCGTCCGGCATTCCGGGGCACAGGATGAGCCACGAAGGGAAGACTTCGACAATCCCTTGTGTTGTGCGTATCCGTCCGGTGGAAGGAGCAGAACATCGGGGTCCATTTCTTCTTTGGCTTGGGCCGGGCGGCGGCTACCTCTTGCACGTTGGACCTGGCATGGGGGGATCGGATTGCTTCGGCCCTTGGTCCTCTGGGCGGTTGATGTGTGGCGTGTGGTTTCCGCTCGGCCAAAGGAGCCCTCTCGGTTGAAGTTTCTTTTTTCCTAGCCGCTTGTGCCTCTTCCACGTTGATGTATTCGTTCGCCCGGTGTAGCATGTGATCATAGTCTCGGGGCGGCTTTCGGATGAGCGATCGGAAGAAATCCCCATCCGCCAGGCCTTGTGTGAAGGCATTCATCATGGTTTCCGAGGTGGTCGTTGGAATGTCCATCGCCACTTGGTTGAACCGCTGGATGTAAGCTCGAAGCGATTCCCGGGCTTCTTGCTTGATGGCGAACAGGCTCACGCTCGTTTTTTGATAGCGCCGACTGCTTGCAAAATGATGGAGGAAAGCCGTTCGGAAGTCCTTGAAGCTTGTGATGGATCCGTCCGGCAACCTCCGGAACCACCGTTGAGCCGATCCCGAGAGAGTGGTAAGAAAAACTCGGCACTTTACTCCATCTGTGTATTGATGGAGGGTTGCCGTGTTATCAAACTTACCCAGATGATCATCTGGGTCGGTTGTCCTATTATACTCGCCGATCGTCGGAGGCACGTAATGCTTGGGCAGAGGGTCTCGCAAAATAGCCTCTGAAAATTGGCGATTGATCCGCTCGGGTGATGCGTCCGCTCGAGGGGCTTTCCCCTTCCTGTCATCTTGTCTAGGCATTTCATCCGAAGAAGATCCCCTATCTCGGTGGGCTGCCACGGCTTCAGGGGTGCGGAACAGAGCCCGATGAAAGGCGACGATGGCAGGTGGTGCCTCCGCTCGGCCGCCAGACGCTGAAGTTGCTTGCTGCTCGGGCCGCTCGGCTGCTACCTTCTGTTTTTGCTCCACCAGCTTGGCGGCCCTTATCTCGATCAGAGCGTCGAGTTCCTCAGTCGAAAGTGTCACCGCGTGTTGTCGTCCAGCCTCGTCCATTGTTTCCGTTCGGATGCAAGAGCGTTCCCACAGACGGCGCCAAATTGATCCTGTCCGAATCGCCGAACCAAAGGACACTGGGCACGTGGCGCTCTCCTAGCCGATGACGCAGGCCTCCGAAGCTCCGGCGATCCTGCACAGAAGTCGGGCCGGGCAGGGGTTCCCGGCGGCGACCCTCCGACGCTCAAGTCAGGCAAGCAAGTAGTAAAGAAGGTGGCTCCAAAGCTGGTAGAATGCGTACCTCCGGCGAAGAATGAGGGCCTTTATATAGGGCAGCGAAGAAGTGAGTGTACACTTACCGAGGTGTACACGTGTCCATGGCCCATACTCCAGTAAGGACTTGTCAGTGAGCTTACCTGACCCATACTGCTACAGTCCCAGCATGTCCTCGATGGGACAGCGGAATCCCCTGTCACAAGATTTGGAGCATGGCCCACACGTGAAACATACCTGCTGTCAAAAAAAGACGTTCCTTGTCCTTTTCCCCTTTGCTCCAAATCTGGCTTCCGGGCGGACAGCTCCCTCAACATCCGGTCGGACATATGCGGTGGTTTACTTGGGGAGGTCCTCCCTCACGTGCTTTATGGGGACTATTAGCAGTGTTACCTTATGGCTTTGGCCGAGCGTGAGGTCCGCTCGGCCCACGACCTTTCCACTGAGCGTCGGAACCCTGATTTCGACAGGGCGCCTTTAACCATCAACCGAATATCGTCCGATCGGCAAGCCGATCGGACCCCACCCTCTCCGGGCGTTCGAATCCATCAGCCGGCCGGTCATCCGGTCGGACTCGGCCCTCTCCGGGCGGACAACTGCCACTGTGGCTTCCACGTGGCGTTGACTCTACAGGGTGGGGTCCCCTGTTCTTACTACCGGATCAAGTATCATAATTGAAATTTAGGATTGCAGAAAAGTATCATTGTGCAAAAATTCTGTGTCAATTTTTAAGAGTGAAGATCAGCAATAAATTGTGTTCCATTATTTCATTATCTTCTACAATTGGATAGTATTGATTTGTTCAAGCTGTTGATATCAAATGTTTCAATGAGCTACTGAATTTTATTCTCTGCTGTGCCAACTAAGAGAGTTGTGTATCAAGACCATCTTAGGCCTGATACACAGAATTATCAGGACCATGTTAGGCCTGATATGCTAAATATTAGGCCCAACAATATAATTCTGGAAATGGAATTGGGAATGCAGTAGTTAACAGAAGTTGAATTTGTAATTAATAGAAAAGTAGGAATTTCATAACTGTAAATTGTCCTATTCACTGAAGCTGTACCAAATTTGTTTTTAGATTGATCTATTTGAGTTGAAATAAAATGGGAATCAGGCTTTTATTGATTGAATGCTTGGAGAGAATTTATAGGGATTACATGTACAAGCTTGATCAGAAACAGCTTATTTAGCACTCTATCAGAAACAATGAAGAAACAAATTTTAGAAGCTATAGTTGGGAGTTAGCTTCAATAATGCAGTAAAGGTAGCAACTGGAAATCAGTATTTAGTTTTAGATCGATACCAAGTGTGTGCCAAAATACTTACAAAATAGTGAGGGTCCTCTTGAAATGCAAACTGTAAGTTGTTTCATTCAAGAACTACCTTAGTCCTGACATTTTTCAAATTGGCAACCACATTAGGCTTGATATTTTAAATATCAAGTCCAATAGAATTGGAAGTAGATTACATCAGGCCTGATACACAAAAATATCAGGCTCACCAACAAATTTCTAGAAATTGTATATTTTTTATCTGTAATGGAATCTATAGTGATCAGCAACCCCTGTATCTATAGAATTTTGTGAGAATAAAAAGCATATAAAGGTTTTTAATCTGTTGGTGGTATCAACTTGGGGTGATCTTGTTGAGTTTCATTGCTCGAGACAACCAATCATTTAAGTGTGGGGGTATGGTTTAATTGGTTTCAATGATGGAATGCACAATGAGGCAACAAAAGTAAACAAATACATTGAATAAATATCAGGTCCAGCGTGCTCAATGTTGAAATTGCAAAATGCTGAAAAAGGAGTATGTGATGAACTCTGTAGGCTGTTGTGATGGAATGTGAGTTGTTTGATTTCTGAACAACATATATTGTGATCATTTTCTAGTTAAACAAGAGAGGGGCATCAATTGTAAATAAAAAAAAAAGTAAATAGAAGATCAAGAATTCAAGCTAAAATCTGTCAAAGTAGTGATAAATGCAAAACTTGAAAACATGTAGTGTGGAGCAGAAATTAGGCCTGATATTTTGAGTATCAAGACCACCCTTAGGCCTGATAAGTTGAGTATCAGCACCATGTTAGGTCTGATATGCTGAATATTAGGCCCAACAGCAACAGAATCTGGAAACAAAATCAGGAACAGGTTTTAGTGCTGCAATTTATAAGAAAGGGTAAAAATTCAAGGGAAGTTAAAAGTTTTGAATAGAAGTGGTTTCATGAGTTGTAAATTGAAAGAGACAACTGGAAAAGAAGTTGATAGTGAGTTTGAAGTTGAGATAGTGAAGATGAAGAGATGCAGTAATGGTTAGATTTTGTTAGTGCAAGTTTATACCAAGAATTTAAAAGGCTGAGAATTGAGTCTAAGTAAAGGGAGAATACTTTAACTGAGGGTGAATGAAATGTTTCCTTAGGTTTACATCTAAAGGAATTAAGCTCAGATTTTTAGAACATGAAAAGAAGAAAAATTAGCCTTTATGATATTGAGTTTTTAAAATGAGTTGCTGAAGTATTCTGAAATTGAATTGAGGAATCATTGGAGAAGCATTTGAAGCTGAATAAGTGAGGAAGAAGAGAAGTAGGGGAGAGTGGCCGTAATTCATTAGATAACATTTTTATGTATCCATATCTTCCACTAGAATTTGTTGCTAACTTTTTCTTCCTTATCTTTTGCTTGAGGCAATTTTCCAAATTGCATTTGATTCATGTTTTTTACTTTTCATTTCTATGATTAGCCTTCATAATGTGATTTAATATCCATGATCATGGTAGAGAGTGGAAGATAAGCAAGCATATGGTAGTGCAAGAAGCATAAGTAGCATGAGTGCCCTCCATTTTTGTGATTACATGTGAAATAGGATGAGGGCCACCAAAAATTAAATCTTGTGAGCTTTTAGTGTGAAATCATTTTTAATTTATTCATGAAGGATGGAAATTATTATGTAGTTAACCAAGAGTAAAGTTCAAAGTCCATGATGCTTGAGATTTTGGAATGTGATAATCTTAGATGGTTTCCTTCTTTATTTTTCTAATCATATTTAGGACTTTGTTTAGGGGGTGCCATTAAAGTAGGATCTTTAGTTTTCTTTACTTACACGGGATGTTCAAGACTAAGTGTGGGGGAATTGATAACCATGATTTTGTTACACTATTTTTGATTCATACATGCATGATTTGATGTTTCGTTCATAGATGGAACTCATATTTACATCATATTTCATTCATTGCATTTATTCTTGGACTTAATTGCAAATTATCTTATTACCGCATTATTTGATGCTAATATTTTATTGTTATTTTGTAGGCATCAAAGGATCTTGGACTCGGATTAATTCGAACCAAATTTGTGCTCGAATCAGAGTTTAAACAAGATGATAAAACCTTGGAGCAATTTTAACCATCCATCCAAGATCAAGGAAGATATAAGCTATACATTGAAGATCTACTCCATCCGAGCCAAGTGGAAGTATATCACAATCGTTGATGAAAATCCAGAGTTTTTGATCCCGATTTGAGATATTTGGACCATTGATCAAGATGGAAGAATTCTAAACCATCCTATCAGATTGTGAGTTGATTTAAAAGGCGTGAGAAGCTACAGTGCAAAGGGAGCTCGGGAATTTTCTCTTCTCGCAATTTTTCTACTGTTCACCTTCTTCCTCGATGCATGCTCCTGTCCACATTCAAGATCTAAGAGTAAGTCTTCTTCATCGACGATGATCTTTGAGCTGTCGGCGTCCATCATCCGAGGTCAGAGAGTGGCAGAGGGAGGTACCCCAATCCGCGAGATTGATTTCTGTTCACTACCGCAAACTAGATCGAGGGAGGTTCCCGATCTACGATTTTCGCCATCCAACAGAGCTTGAAGGGAGGTACCCAGGAGTTTCCGATGCCATTCCGATCTTCATTTCGTAGTGATACCTAGATCAATCCGATCAAGTTAAGCAATTCCAGAATTCAACCTCTGTTCTTCGGGTGATATGATTACTAGCCGATTGGAGCTTAAAGGGAGGTATCCAGGAGTCGTGAACATCTTCTGATAATAGTTGAGAGCTTGGTCATTCATCGTCGGATGCTTGGTCATTCATCGTCAGATGATTGAAGGGAGGTACCCAGGAGCATTTCTATGTCACAGCAGAGTAAGTGGAGTTTGATCTCAGATTTGGGATGTGGAATGTGTTTGTTTTTGTTTACTTTGATTCTAATACCCTTGCTCAGATCTAATGATCTGATTAGTTTAGTTTGCATTGCTTCTTTTTGTTTTGAATTTGTTATTCCATTTACTGCAATTTGTTTAGCTTTAGTATTTGAGTTTAACAAATCCCTTTTTTGTTCTATGCAATTGATTCGTTATGATTGGATAATTGATTGAAGTTTGTGTATCTGCAATTTCCATTAGAATCCCGATGCTAATATTTTTTTGCTTGACTGCTAAATTTGAATGGATACATAGGTGTTGAATTATTCTAATTCCAATTCTAAATTTGATGATAATCTGAATTGAAAAGCTTAAAATTCAGAAGATAAGTGCTTAGGTAGCTTCCTATCAATTGAATCTAGAATACACACGCTCATTAATTATTCTTGGAAAAAATACGACTTAGGACTATTTACTACAACTCTTCTTTTGAGTTTAATGAGTTTCCAATCTTTATTAATTTTGAAGTGCCACGTGACATGCAAATGGGTTACATCAATGATATATCCATTAGTATGAGACCTTTTAGGCAGAGGTCAAAAGCAAAGCCATAAGAATCGAAATCCAAAGTAGATAATATCATGTCAATATGAAGATATGTAAACATCCTTCGGTCCCAAAAAGGGCCGAGTTGACGATCTCTCTTAGTGACGACCGGTTGGCCTAACACATGTTCCATGTTCCTGCCATATCTTACTCTTTTGAAAGTTTGTGCTATAAGGGATAGAGAATATCCTATAGATAAATTGTACTTTAGAAGCTTCCAGCCTGTCAAATTATAGAAATTTATGCGCTCTTTTAAAGAAAAGTGTCAAAAGTACTTTATGACATGTCATTTCTTAGGAACACTTTAGGAAGCGTGCAAATGCTTTAAGATGCATGCGTAAATATAACAGTGATACTATAAAATGAGTCTTCATTCACTGTGAAGGTATGCGATGCCCTATAATTTTACACGCTCATTTGCTGTTGTTCGTCTCCACAAACCGTTCACTGACTTGAGCTTTAGAAAGCTAATGTCGGGAACCCCTTATCTGCCCCGGCACTAACGTTCTCTATGTTGAAGGATAGCACAGAGTCTTCATTTGGTCAATAGCAGAGTCACGACCCCAACTCACCGCCTTCACCTCTTTCAGACAGGAGCATATGTTAAGTGTTGCCCTCGGCTCCCCAAAGTAGTCGCCGATTGAGGGGTGTGGTAGTTGTGCTTGTTAGGATTTGTCAAAGCTTGAGGTTGGAGAGAGTCAGCTCAAGTAGAAGCTTTCCGCTCGAGGAAGTTCGAGTATGCAATCATAGCTAGATAGACGGTGAGAGGGAGATATGTATCTCGTGCAAGGACGAAGATGTTAGTGTGTGCACTTATGTGTCAAGACACTCCTTATGTATTTTGTGGATAATTATTTAATAAAGACAAGAATTTATCATTAATTATTTACTTTTCTGTACGTATATGATTAATGATAAAGTCCCACAGATTAATGGGTATATTAATCTGAAAACAGTCTTTGATCGGATAGATATCTAGAGGGGACATGGATATCTGATCAACGCTGAGTATGACTAGGTTGAGATAGACCGGAGGGATGGATATCCAAGTTGTACTTGGGGGTGCCTTGAGTTTAGAGGTACACTAGACACAACCCGCTCAAGTGGAGACTACATATTAAGCATCATTGGTTATTCCTATTATAATAAACGAGTGTAACTGATCTTTTGACTTGAGACCTTCATTTATTCTATGCGTGGAGTTATGTGCTTTGACGTCGTTAAAAGTAGTTTTTAATCAGATTGTGATTAATACGGTAGTTGGGTGTATGACAAAACGTAGAGAGAATAGTGTTGAGTCAATAGAGGATTCATTGCTCTCTTGGATTAGGAGTTAACATCCTGGCCGCTTGATAGAGATATTAGTGATTCAAAATCCATGGCCATGGGAGGAATGATTTATCATTCAAGAGAAGTCTATTATATCTTGGAAATCAAGTAAAACAATTAATTTGGTAATGATGCATAATGTACCGAATTAATTGGGATGTAGGCTTTAGATGAAGAGATTGAATTACATAGTAATCGGTTCATAGTGGTTTATAGCTTATGACTGATATTAATTTTATCGCGTTGGGTGACTAAAAACTATTGCAAGACGGTTACCTTAGTCTATGTATGGATTTACACTGCCTTCGTATATAAAACCTAGAGGGTCGCACGCATAGTGTTGGAACCCCGAGGTGTTTTGATGTGATCAAACAAGTTAAGTTAGGTCCTGCGTTGTTTAACCCTTGTGTCTAAGTGTGCAGGAACTTAGGAACACAGGAAGTCGAGCGGAAGACGAGGCTAGCGAGATGGACGGCACGGGAAAGAGCCGACGGGCTCGGTGCGTCTGAGGGACGAGGTGTCCGCGGAAGAGTACACCGGTGGACGAGAAGAACGTGCGCGGCGTTCGAGGGACGAGAAACCGGGAAGGAAGGCTGCTCGAGGAGAAGGTCGGAACATGGGTTCGGGTGAGCCCTATTCCGGATGGCCGAGATCACCCAAGCTAGTGGAGCCGGAACAGAAGACCCGGACCGAGACGAGCTGAACCGCCGGGCGACCCGGAAAAAAGTCAACCGAGTTGACTTTTGGGGTCCGGCGCGCCCGGACCTGACTGCTCCGGGCGCCCGGACCCTGATTTTGACCAGATCGAGATCAACTTGATCTGAACGTTGGGGATAAAGTTTTATCCCAGGCGCCGGAACCCTTCCAGGCGCCCCGACCAAGGCTATAAATATAGCCTTGGTCCAGAAGCAAATCAATTAATTAGAACGACGAACTTGTAATCAACTTCTGTGTGCTTTACTTTTCTTCTTGTACGTTCAACGCTGTAAGAGGCTACTCCGCCCAGAGGAGAATCAGATAGTGCGCTTACATTCCTTGGATTAGCAATCCCCTGATTGCAAACCAAGTAAAACTCTGGTGTCTGTTTTTCTTTACTTAGTCTCTGCCTTTTTAATTATAAGTTCTTTTAAGTTAGTTGAATATCCGAGAAGGGTTTTTGGTTTTAATTTGTAGGGCAATTCACCCCTCCCCTCTTGCCGGCCTCAAAAGGGACCTACAAGTGGTATCAGAGCGAGGACGCTTCAGGAGGACTAACCGCCGATCGAAGCAAGAAAGATGGCCGGACCAAGCATCGTTCCACCAAAATTCGAGGGGAACTTCACAGACTGGAAGCGTCGTATGGAGGTATTTCTAAAAACCGAGATTGAAATTTATTTTATTATGAAATACGGTTTTGTAGCTCCAACAAATCAGAACGGTGAAGAAAAAGAAGAAAGCAATTGGACAAAAAAAGAGCAGAATGAGTTCGTAGCAAACAGCCGTGCGGAACATCACCTGCTAAGCGTATTACCGCCTCAGGAAGTAAACCGCATCGGAAGCTACTCATCAGCTAAAGAACTTTGGAAGAAGTTTCTAGAACTCCACGAAGGCACATCCGAAGCGAAGCTCGCTAGAAGGGACATCCTCCGAAACAAACTAATGAACATCCGCTTGGAGAAAGGTGAGAAAGTAGCCGGTCTACATGCAAAGGTAAAAGAACTAGTTACTGGTCTCGAGAACCTCGGTGAAAAGGTAACAAATCGGGACGCCTTACGCTACGCACTCAACGCCTTTCCCAGAACTCCAGAGTGGACGTCAATCATCGACGCCTACTACATCTCAAAGGACCTGGAGGTAAGTACATTAGAGGAATGTTTTTCTACTCTTGAATTACACGAAACTAGATGTGCAGGAACGACAAAGGATACAACCCAGACTATAGCGCTGAACACAACACAGAAGGATGAACTCGAGTCAGACTCCGAAGACGATCAAGAAGCGCACATGGTAAGAAATTTTAAAAAATTCTTTAGGTCTAATAAATTTAAAATGCAGAATAAAAAGAATCAAAAAGGAGGAAGAAAGGTGTGATGCTACCAGTGTCAGAAGGAGGGACACATAAGAGAAGACGCCAGAACTCAAAAAGGACAAAAGGAAGTCTCCCAAGAAACACAACCTAAAAGCAACTTGGGATGACACTTCTTCATCTGAATCGGAAGCTCAAGAACGGGATAGCACTGATGGCAAGCTACGATGGACAAAGTATATCAGAATCGAGCAACGATGAAGAGGGAGCGACCTCGGATGAAGGCAGCGAAGTAGGGGGAGATTCAGGCTTTAAGTCTGACATGGTAAGTGAGGTATGCCTCTTACCCCCTGATCAACTTTACTCTGGCATTAAGGCAATGACTAAATCCATGTATAAATTAGAAAAAGAAAATGCCAAATTAAAAAATGAAATTTTGGAAACAAAAGGAATTTTAGCAAAATCATGTCTAATAGAGGATTTTGATAAATTGAAAATTCACAATGAAAAACTAAAAGAAGAAATAGAAAGATTGAAAAAATATAAAAGTTCAAATATTTCTACTTTTAGAAATTATAGAGGTTTAAATTGGTATTATAGATTTCATCAAAGTCAAATTAGAAATATATCAAAAATCTATGTACCTAGGAAATACTTGGTTAACCCTGTAGGTAGGAACCTCTACTGGGTTCCAAAAACCTGTTTAATTTAACTTAGCATTTTCAGCAAGGAAATTAAACGACTAATTTCATTATGAGGCTTTGTCTAAGGAAGTGGTTGTTGCTCCAATAACCAAGAAGGCCTAGTGCCTCGCCACGACCTGGAAGCCAAGTATCGAAATGAAAAGTTTAATTGACTAACTGAAAAAGCATTAATTTAATTTACCTAATGCTTTAAAAGAGTTATTCAATTGATATAATTTATAATAATTTTTTTTAAATTAAATTTTTTTTATTGACTTAGAAAATTTCTGAAAATTATTGACTTAGAAATTTTCTGAAAATTGACTTAGAAATTCTTTTTGGAAATCGACTTAAATCTTTTTAAATTAACTTAGATATTTTTTTAGGAATTTTTTCTATGAATACTGTCTTAGACATTTTCCTTTGAAAATTACCTTAAAAATCTTTTATAAAAATTCACGTTAAAATTTTCTGAATATTGACTTAGAATTTTTTTTTTTTTTACTAAATATTCTCTTTTGAAACATTGCCTTAGAAATTAATATTAATTGCCTTAGAAAGCTTTTATGAAAATTCACTTAAATTTTTTTTTAGACTTGTTTAAAGAACCCCTATTTTTAATGTGATCAAAGGGGGAGAAGAATGTTAAGTCTAGTCTAGGGGGAGGTATATAAACTTTTTTATGAAATATCTTTGGACTTAATTACAAATAAATTGTTTTTATTACATCTGTTTTTCCCTAGCTTAACATGGGTTGCTCACATCAAAAAGGGGGAGATTGTTGGAACCCCGAGGTGTTTTGATGTGATCAAACAAGTTAAGTTAGGTCCTGCGTTGTTTAACCCTTGTGTCTAAGTGTGCAGGAACTTAGGAACACAGAAAGTCGAGCGGAAGACGCGGCTAGCGAGAAGGACGACACGGGAGAGAGCCGACGGGCTCGGTGCGTCTGAGGGACGAGGTGTCCGCGGAAGAGTACACCGGTGGACGAGAAGAACGTGCATGGCGTTCGAGGGACGAGAAACCGGAAAGGAAGGCTGCTCGAGGAGAAGGCCGGAACATGGGTTCGGGTGAGCCCTATTCCGGATGGCCGAGATCACCCAAGCTAGTGGAGCCGGAACAGAAGACCCGGACCGAGACGAGCTGAACCGAAGCGGAGCGACCAGACGGAAAAAGTCAACCAGAGTTGACTTTTGGGGTCCGGGGCGCCCGGAACCATCCGGGGCGCCCGGAATGATGTTTTTGACCAGATCGAGTCAAACTCGATCTGAACGTTGGGGGATAAAGTTTTATCCCCCCAGGGCGCCCGGAACCCCTTCGGGGCGGCCCGACCAGTGCTATAAATATAGCACTGGTTTGCACAGATCAATTAGAACAAACTTGTAATCAACTTCTGTGTGCTTTACTTTTCTTCTTGTACGTTCAACGCTGTAAGAGGCTACTCCGCCCAGAGGAGAATCAGATAGTGCGCTTACATTCCTTGGATTAGCAATCCCCTGATTGCAAACCAAGTAAAACTCTGGTGTCTGTTTTTCTTTACTTAGTCTCTGCCTTTTTAATTACAAGTTCTTTTAAGTTAGTTGAATATCCGAGAAGGGTTTTTGGTTTTAATTTGTAGGGCAATTCACCCCTCCCCTCTTGCCGGCCTCAAAAGGGACCTACACATAGCACGTAGACATGAACAATGGTATCGGAAGCTAGTCGAGATAAAGATCAAATATGGATTTATTTGATATAAAGAAGAGAGCATTCGAATAGCCATAATCATGATGATTAATGGAGAATTCGAAGAGTCATCATAATGATTATTAATGAAGAATTTGAAGAGTTATCATAATGAAGGTCATATATGAAGAATTTATGGAACCTATAACTCTTCATCTTCCTTATTAATGAAGATAATAAATGATGAATTAATTGAAAGCTTAACTCTTCGTATTCCTTGGAAGCTATAAATATCCATCCTCGGAAAGATTCAAAAAAAGAATTTCATTCTCTCCTTTTCTCCTTTGTCAACTTCTTCTTCCACCGGAAGAGATCAGTAGTGCTTCCAAGGCTTTGTCGATCCAAGAGGCTAGCACCTAACGGATCGTGTCAAGTTCGTGATCTAGTGCGCGTGGATACCGCTAGAGGAGTCACACGTGGGACTCTTATCTATCTTATTTGTCCGTGATATTATTCACGTCTATCGAGGACTCGAGGTATGTTTTTATATAATTTTGTGCAAAACTATATGTACCACGAAAGATCCATGATTCAATATATGTCTTCCGCTGTGCTCCGAACACAACAGTGGTATCAGAGCGATTCGTGGTTGGATCATATAGTACGAAACTGATTCTTCAAAATTTATTTGAAGAATCAGTGTTTCAAGAGATTTCAAAGAAATCTTAATTTCTTTATTGTAAATTATATGCCGTAACATTTCATGATTGAACTGAATTTTGTCTAAAACTTATAAAGTGATATGTGTTGTAATTTAGATATAAATTCCTTATGGCATAAGTAGATTAACATGTTAATATCTCCGAGACCTATTTGTCTTAAAAGACTAAGAGGATTAATGGAAATAAATCTCGTAATGAGATTGTGCAAATGCACAAGAAGTTAATTATGGTGAAACATTTTTAGCAATTATAAAATCTCTTAAATATATTAAAGTCAAGATTTGTTAAAAGCCCTCCACTAATAACTAGGGGTGAAAATGAACCAAGCCGCTCGCGAGCTATTCGAAGCTCGATTCGATAAAAGCTCGTTTGAGCTCGTTTAATGAGGCTCGTTAAGATAAACAAACCAAGCTCAAGCTTCGTAATATTCAGCTCGTTAGCTCGTGAACACGTTCGTTAAACTCATTAAGCAACTTTTAAATAAAAAAAATAATAGTTTTGATATTGAATTTATAGATTTTACACTCTACTTATGAAAAATATAGACAAATATATTAAATTTATTTATTAGAATAAAATTATAAATTTTAATAATATTATTATAATTTTCTCTAAATATATAATTTAGTTTTTAATGAATATTTAAATTTATGGTTTATATTTATTAAGATCGTTTAGGCTCGATAAAAGCTCGAATAAGCTCGTGAGCCATGAATATATTCGTTAATTAAAGCTCGAGTTCGGCTCGATTATAAACGAGCCAAGATCAAACATTCAAGAGTTCGGCTCGACTTGGCTCGATTACATCCTTACTAATAACTATGATGATAGTTAGAGTTTTTACATAAAATCGGTACAGCTCAGCTGTGGGCTTGTGTCAAAACATCTATAATTTATCATAATTATTAGTGGGTTGACTTAACTCAAATTTGTTGACTTGTTTAGCTCAGCTAAGGTTAACTGATTTGAGGGGCAAGTGTTGAGAATATAAGGCTCAACAAGAATATACCGAAAGTCACATAGATTTGTGATTGGCAAGTTAAGGCCTACTTGATGAATGTAGCATGTAGGTACAGCTCAGCTGTGTGCATTCTATATGATTCAGGGTTTCGGTCCTATTAGGAATTGTTAACCAACTAATTCCCGATTCTGATAGTGAGGGTTGTTGGACTTGAATAAAATAATAGGAGTTATAAAAGGCCTTTATTAAATAATTCCACAAATACTAAAACTCTGCTTTAAATTTTAGATGGCAAACACAAGTACCTTATCACTGCGAAGCATTCTCGAGAAAGAGAATATCCTCCTCGGTTCCAACTACCTAGATTGGTATAAGAAACTAAAAATCATCTTAAGACATGAGAGAAAAATTTATGTGCTTGAAGACGAACCACTGAAAGAGCCTACACCCGATGCTTCAGAGGAAGATCAGTCATATTATTCACAATATATGGAAGATGCACTGGATGTGCAATGCATCATGCTGGCTTCTATGTCTCCCGAGTTGCAGAGACAGCATGAGAACATGAGTGCTAGGGAGATTGATCAGCACTTGCGTGAACTCTTCCAAGAGAGTGCGAGAGTAGAGAGGTATGAAACCTCTCGAGCACTATTTCGTACCATGCTGGAGGAAGGAAACCAAGTTGGGTCTCATGTACTCAAGATGATCGGGTACATAGAGAGGCTCGAGAGCTTAGGTTCCAAGTTAGACCAAGACTTAGCTATTGACCTAATCCTGTCATCACTACCTCCATCCTTTTCTCAGTTTGTGTTGAACTTCAACATGAACAGCATGGACAAGAGTTTGACTGATTTGATGGTAATGCTGAAAACTGCTGAGAAGGATATGAAGGTAATTCCTTCACTGCATGCAATGATGGTCAAAAAGACCAACAAGCGCCCAAGCACCGGGAACTTCAATCCCAAGGCTAATACAGTGAAGAATCCTAAATATCAAGCTCAGAAGAAGCTTAAGAAAGGGATGCAGGTACCCCAATCTGATGAGAAGGAGGCCATGTGCTTCCATTGTGACAAGAAAGGTCACTGGAAGAAAAACTGCTATATTTTTATGAAGAAGAATGCCAGTGGAGCTGATGCTTCAGGTATCTTTATGATAGAGTGCAATCTTTCTGTTTCTTCATCATGGGTCATAGATTCTGGAAGTAGTTCTCACATTTGTGCGAACATGCAAGGTCTAAGTGACTTCAGACGGTTGTCCAAGGGCGAAATGGATCTACGAGTAGCTAATGAAGCGAGAGTTGCTGCGTTAGCTGTAGGAACCTATTCAATAAATTTGCCTAGTGGACTTGTTTTGAATTTAGAAAACTGTTATTTTGTTCCTAGTTTCTCAAAGAATATCATTTCGGTGTCAAGTTTAGACACCAAGGGATTTGTATTTCAATTCAAGGACAAGTTATGTTCCTTTTATTTGAATAATATATTCTATGGGAATGGTTAATTGAATAATGGTCTTTATGTTCTTAACTTAGATGAACCGATCTATTGTATTGAAAGTAAGAAACAAAAATTACATGACTTAAACTTAACATATCTTTGGCACTGTAGACTTGGTCATATAATCCAGAAGCGCATCGCTATATTACTCAGTAATGGGTATTTGGACTCTTTTGAATTAGAGCCCATAGATACATGCGAAGCGTGTTTACAAGGAAAAATGACCAAGAAGTCATTCACCAAGATAGGTGAACGGGCAAAGGAACCACTAGAACTCATACATAGTGATGTTTGTGGACCATTGCAAGTTTAGGCTAGAGGAGTGTATACCTACTTCGTGACTTTTACTAACGATTTAAGTAGATATGGATATGTCTACTTAATCAGACATAAGTCTGAAGCTCTAGACAAGTTTAAGGAGTTCAAGAATGAGGTAGAAAATCAACTTGGCAAGAAGATTAAGGCCCTTCGGAGTGATCGAGGTGGCGAGTATCTAAGTCAAGAGTTCATTGATTACCTAAAAGAGTGTGGGATAATTTCCCAACTTACACCTCCTAGGACGGCAGAGTGGAATGGTGTTTCGGAAAGGAGAAATCGCACACTCATGTATATGGTTAGATCAATGATGACTCATGCAAGTCTTCCAATGTCATTTTGGGGCTATGCCTTAGAAACAGCAGCATACACACTTAACCGAGTTCCTATCAAGACAGTAGATAAGACTCCTTATGAGTTATGGTTTGGAAAGAAACCAAATTTGTCTTATCTAAAGATATGGAGTTGTGATGCTTACGTGAAGAATGAAAATTCTAATAAGCTTGCAGCAAGATCCATAAATGTATGTTTATAGGTTATCCCAAAGCTATAATGGGATATTATTTTTATCTTCCAAGTGACCACAAAGTTATTGTTGCTCGGTATGTTACTTTCTTGGAAAAAGAATTTATTTCTAAAGAAAATAGTGGGAGTAAAGTAAGTCTTGAAGAAATTTTAGACTCTACAAATAGATTGGAAGATGAACAGTGGGACAATGAGACAGTGCCACAAGCACAAGTGTCTCCTTCATCCGGGACTGCTCAAGAAACACGAGATCAACGTAAGTCTACAAGAATACACCGAGAGCCAGACAGATATGGTTGGTTGGTAACCCAAGATGAGGAAGTGCTACTCATCGAAGATAATGAACCGTCGACTTACGAGGAAACAGTTGCTTCAAATGATTCTGAGAAATGGCTGGAAGCCATGAAATCTGAAATGGATTCCATGTACACCAACCAAGTTTGGGAGTTGGCTGATGTGCCAATTGGGGTAAAACCCATAGGGTGCATGATCCGGCGGTAAGAACCAGGGACCCCCGTCCTGGGGAGTCAACGGCACGTGGGAGTCAAAGGGTCGATCGGAGAATGGTGGGTCGACCGCCCGACCGGCCGACTGGTGTCCAACTGATGGCAAAGGGAGTTCCGGCGGGAGTTGGGGCTCCGGCGCTCGTTGAATAGGATCGTAAGGCCGAGCGGATGACACGCTCGGCCGAAGACATAAGGTAGCATACTGATAACAGTCTCCACAAAGCACATTACCGAGAATCTCACAAGTAGATCACTATATATGGCCGGCCGGACGTAAGGCTAGTGCTGGCCGGCCGGACGCTCGGCAAGGAGTAAGGAGAAAAGGACAAAGGACATATTCTGACAACGGGCATGCTTTATAATCCGGCCATACTCCAAATCTTACGACAAGGAGTTCCGCTGTCCCATCGAAGACATGCTTGGACTGTAGCAGTATGGTGTCAGGTAAGCTTACTGACATGCCCTTACTAGGGTATGGGCTGAGGACACGTGTTTGCCTAGGTATGTGTGCCTGAGCTCCTCCCCATCTCTATATAAGGAGCTTTGCACTTCACCAGAGGTACGCGTTCTACGATATTTGGAGCCACCTCTTCATTGTTCGCTTACCTGACTTGAGCGTCGAAGGGTCGTCGCCGGGAACCCCTTCCCGGCCCGACTTCTGTGCAGGTTCACCGGAGGTCCGTGCGGACAGTCAGGAGATCTACGTCAGCCGTTTGGAGAGCGCCCCGTGCCCAGCGTCCGTTGATTCAGCTTTCGGACAGGATCAATTTGGCGCCGTCTGTGGGAACGCTCCTGTAGCCGATCGGAAGCAATGGACGAAGCTGGACGATAGCACCCGGTGATGCTCTCCACAGAGGAGCTCGATGCTTTGATCGAGACAAGAGCCGCCAAGCTTGTGGAACAGAGACAAAAGTCGCAAGCCGAGTGGGCTGAGCAGCAAGCAACATCAGCATCAGGCAGCCGAGCGGAAGCACCGCAGGCCACAGTTGCATTCCATCGGGCCCTATTCCGCACTCCTCCTGAAGCCGCAGCCACAAATCGCGATCGAGGATCTTCTTCAGATGAAGTGCCCAGACGAGATAGCAAAAAAGGGAAAGCCCCCCGAGCGGACGCCTCGCCCGAGCGGATCAGCCGTCAATTTTCAGAGGCTATTCTACGAGACCCTCTGCCCAAGCACTATGTGCCTCCAGTGATCGGTGAATACAACGGAACCACCGATCCGGATGATCATTTAGGTAAGTTCGACAACACGGCTACTCTTCATCAGTACACAGATGGAGTGAAGTGTCGAGTTTTTCTTACCACCCTCTCGGGATCGGCTCAACGGTGGTTTCGGAGACTGCCGGACGGATCTATCTCAAGTTTCAAAGACTTCTGAACGGCTTTCCTCCACCACTTCACAAGCAGTCGGCGCTATCAGAAGACTAGTGTCAGTCTGTTTGCCATCAAACAAGAAGCCCGCGAATCGCTCCGAGCCTATATCCAGCGGTTCAATAAGGTGGCCATGGATATTCCAACGGCCACCTCGGAAACCATGATGAATGCCTTCACACAAGGCCTCGTGGATGGGGACTTCTTCCAATCGCTCGTTCGGAAACCGCCCCGAGACTATGACCATATGCTACACCGGGCTAACGAGTACATCAACGTCGAGGAAGCCCAAGCGGCCCGAAGAAAGGAAACTCTTACCGAACGGGCTCCACCTGCCGAGCGGAAGCCTCACATTGCTCATCAGCCGCCCAGAGGACCGAGGGCCGAAGCGATCCGCTCCCCCCAGGCTAGGTCCCATGTACAAGAGGTAGCTGCTGAGCGGCCCAAACCAAAGAGGAAGGTATGGACCCCTATGTTCTGCTCCTTCCACAGGACGGACACACATAATACCAGAGATTGTCGGAGTCTTCCTCTGATCGCCCACCCCATTCCCCGGAGTGGCGGCCGGCGATCACCATCAGCCGACAGGCGACAGAGGCCTCGTGAAGCCGATCGGACGATAGTCGACAGGCGACAACAACCGACTCCCGAGCGACATCACACTCCGAGGCGTGAGAATCCCCGGATGTCTAGGGAGCGGCCCCAATCGTCCGCTCGGGAAGAAGAAAATAGAAGAAATACTTCCCGAGGCGAGATCAACATTATAGCTGGCGGGCCGACCGGAGGTGACTCTAACGGAGCAAGGAAGGCGAACGTCCAGCAGCTCCAAATCCATGCAGTCGGCTATAGCCAGGAACGGGCGAGCGGACCAGAAATCAGTTTCGGGCCCGGGGACTTGGAAGGAGTTGAAGTGCCCCACGACGACGCTCTGTTCATCAAAGCGGTAATAGCCAATTACACTATTCACCACGTTTTTATTGACACAGGAAGCTCGATCAATATCATATTCAAAAAGGCCATCGATCAACTACAAATTGATCGAGCCGAGCTGCTGCCCATGACAACCCCCCTCTACGGGTTTACGAGCAATGAAGTTCAGCCATTCGGACAAATCCGACTGGCTATCTCGCTGGGAGAGGAGCCGCTCAGGAGGACGCGGACAGCAAACTTCGTGGTGGTCGACTCTCCCTCGTCATACAACATCATTTTGGGACGACCGGCGCTCAGCGAGTTCCGAGCGGCCGTCTCCACCTTCCACCAGAAAATCAAGTTCCCAGTTGAAGACAAAGTGGGAGAAATACGAGGAGATCAACTAGCGGCTCGGTGATGCTACGCCGAGATGGTCTGATCAGAAGCCAATTCCGCTCGGAAGACGCCACGGATCGAGGTGAACGCTATAACTGAAAAACCTCCCTCTTTGGTTTATGAAGAAAAAGAGGAAGTGCATATTCACCCGACCCGATCGGAGGCCACAACGTTTATTGCGGCCGATCTGGAGGCAAGCCAGAAAGAGGAAGTGATCAAGTGCCTCCAGAGAAACCGTGATGTCTTCGTCTGGTCAACGCATGAGCTGCCTGGAATCTCACCGAGTATAGCGCAGCATGAGCTCCACGTCCGACCGGACGCTCGGCCGGTGAAGCAGAGAAAGAGGGACTTCAGCGCCGAACAAAATGCAATCATCCGATCGGAGGTCGAGAAACTCTTGGAGGTCGGCGACATACGCGAGGTCCAGTTCCCTAGCTGGCTGGTGAATGTCGTACTAGTCTCCAAGCCGGGGCAACAAATGGAGAGTGTGCATCAATTTCCGGGACCTTAACAAGGCGTGCCCAAAAGATTTTTATCCGCTGCCCTGGATCGATCAACTGGTGGATTCCACGGCCGGCTGCGAGTTGATATGCATGCTCGACACGTATCAAGGCTACCATCAAGTGCCGCTCGCCCGAGAAGATCAAGAAAAAGTCAGCTTCGTTACAGCCGACGGCACCTATTGCTATAATGTGATGCCGTTCGGACTGAAGAACGTGGGAGCCACTTATCAACGCTTGATGAACAAAGTATTCAAAGAGCAGATCGGGCGAAACCTGGAAGTATACGTGGACGACATTCTCATCAAGTCCGTCCGAGCGGTCGATCTCTTTGAAGACACGGAGGAAACTTTCCAAACGCTGCGGAAATATGGAGTTAAGCTGAACCCTCAGAAGTGTCTGTTCGGAGCAAAAGGCGGGCGTTTCCTGGGCTACATAGTAACCGAGCGGGGCATCGAGGCAAATCCCAGCAAGGTGAAAGCATTACAAGATATGCCGCCCCCAAGAAATCTGAGGGAAGTGCAGCACTTGACCAGTCGGATAACTGCTCTGTCCAGGTTCATCTCCAAAACCGCCGACCGGAGCCTACCTTTTTTCAAAATCTTGCGCAAAGCCACTAAGTTTCACTGGGACGAAGAATGCGATCGGGCGTTCGAAGATCTGAAGACATATTTGAACTCTCGCCCGGTACTAGCCAAGCCAGCTGCGGGTGAGCCACTTTGTATCTACTTATCTTCAACCGAGCAAGCAGTCGGCTCGGCACTAGTAAGGGCGAGCGGAGAAGAGCCTATATATTTTCTGAGCCATATTTTAAAAGACGCTGAATCTCGCTACACTGGGTTCAAGAAACTAGCTTTCGCTTTGGTCCTCGCCGCTCGGCTCCTCCGTCCCTATTTCTTGGCTCATACTATCATCGTCCGGACGAATAGCCCATTGGGAAGAGTGTTGTTGAATCCCGAAGTGTCCGGGCGGCTCATCAAATGGACAACGGAGTTAAGCGAATTTGACATTCAATACCAGCCCCGTTCGGCGATAAAGGCGCAGTTCTTGGCGGATTTTATCACCGAAGTACAAAGGCCAGAACCCAAAGCCATGTGGAAGATATTTGTGGACGGATCGTCCACTCGGCTCGGGAGCGGTATTGGTGTATTATTGCTTTCTCCCCAAGAAGAAAAGATGCATCTATCCGTCCGGCTTGATTATAGAGCTACGAATAATGAAGCAGAGTATGAAGCCCTTATAGCCGGCTTACAGACCGCCCGGCATGTAGGGGCCGGACGGGTGATGTTGCATTCAGACTCTTAGTTGGCTACTCAGCAGCTCTCTGGTACCTTTGAGATTAACAACGCTCGGCTCAAACTCTACGCCGAAGCCTTTGAAAAACTCAAGGCCAACTTTAGAGAGGTTATCATCCAGAAGATACCCCGAGCGGAGAATCAAGCCGCAGATGAACTAGCTAAACTCGCGAGTTCAATATCCCTAGTCGTCATCCAGAGGCCAATTAAACAGGTATCTTTAGTGGCGTACGTCGATCGGATGGAGGGCCTCGCGTGTTCGAACGATTGGAGGACACCCATCGCGGAATATCTCCGCTCAGGAGCTATGCCTTCCGATCGGGATGAAGCCCAGCTGCTGAGGAGGAGAGCCGGTCGGTTCACGCTCATTGGAGACCAACTATACAAGAAGGCTTTCTCCCGCCCACTGTTGAAATGCGTGAGCTCAGAAGACGCGGTGTACATCCTCCAAGAAGTGCATCAAGTATCGTACGGAGGGCATTCGGGCGGGCGATCGCTGGCTAAGAAGATCCTGCTGGCCGGATACTTCTGACCAACCTTACAAGAAGATGTCGCTCGGATCGTGTCGACGTGCCTTTCTTGCCAAAAGTATCATAACTTCTCACACTGACCGGCAGAGGAAATGAAAGCAGCTACTGTGTCCTGTCCGTTCGACCAATGGGGAATGGATATTGTGGGTCCGTTTCCTATGGCGACCGGGCAGCGAAAATTTCTACTGGTGGCCGTTGATTATTTTTCCAAGTGGGTGGAGGCTGAGCCGCTAGCCAAGATCACCGAGAAAATGGTCAAGAAGTTTATCTGGCAACATATCATCTGCCGGTTCGGCATCCCCTGTCGACTTGTTTCCGATAACGGGCGGCAGTTCGCGGGAAAGTTGCTCGAAGATTGGTGCAAAAGCTATGGCATTGAGCAACACTTCACGTCCGTGGCGTACACCCAAAGCAATGGTCAAGCCGAAGTAGCCAATCGGGAAATTCTTCGTATTATGCGCGCTCGGCTCGACCATTTGGGAGGAAGCTAGGTAGATGAGGTGTTGGGCGTCCTATGGGCCATCCGAACAACCCCAAAGTAAGGAACGGGCGTCACGCCTTTCCATCTGTTGTATGGTGGTGAAGCGGTTATTCCTATCGAAGTCGGCGTCGAGTCCGTCCGGATCCAGAATTATGATGATGATAACGCCGAGCGGAGGAACATGGAGCTGGATTTGGTCGAAGAAGAGCGAGCCAAGGCTTCCGTCCGGTTGATGGCGTACCGGCAAAGAATGAAGCAGAATTACAACCGGCGCGTGATCCCTAGAGCATTCCAAGTTGGCGACCTTGTCTGGAAGAAAGTAAAGCCGGTCGGCGACGTCAGCAAACTGGAGGCTCCCTGGGCAGGCCCCTTCAAAATCATCGAAAAGCTCCGCTCGGCCGCTTATTATTTGGAAGATGAAGACGGGCGGTAGCTGGATCGACCGTGGAGCGCGAATCATCTCCAACCGTACCGAGCTGGGTAAGAGGTGCGCTAATGTAATTTTACATATACTTGGGTTGCCTATGTACTTGTAATGCAGGAAGCAAAAATGATTTAAAGGATGGCAAATAGCTTCGCCGAACGGAAGTGTTAAAATTAGCCTTGAAGGTCGTCGAGCTCCGACGTTAAAAATCGAGAGATGAGCCGGCGTCTATAAACCCTCCGAGCGGAAGGCCGTCAAGCTCCGACGTTAAAAATCGAGAGACGAGCCGGCGTCTATAAACCCTCCGAGCGGAAGGCCGTCGAGCTCCGACGTTAAAAATCGAGATACGAGCCGGCATCTATAAACCCTCCGAGCGGAAGGCCGTCGAGCTCCGTCGAGAGACGAGCAGGCGTCTATAAACCCTCCGGCGGAGGACCGTCGAGCTCCGGCGTTAAAAATCGAGACGAGCCGGCGTCTATAAACCCTCCGAGCGGAAGGCCGTCGAGCTCCGACGTTAAAAATCGAGAGACGAGCCGGCGTCTATAAACCCTCCGAGCGGAAGGCCGTCGAGCTCCGACGTTAAAAATCGAGAGACGAGCCGGCGTCTATAAACCCTCCGAGCGGAAGGACGTTGAGCTCTGACGTTAAAAATCGAGAGACGAGCCGGCGTCTATAAACCCTCCGAGCGGAAGGCCGTCGAGCTCCGACGTTAAAAATCAAGAGACGAGCCGGCGTCTATAAACCCTCCGAGCGGAAGGCCGTCGAGCTCCGACGTTAAAAATCGAGAGACGAGCCGGTGTCTATAAACCCTCCGAGCGGAAGGCCGTCGAGCTCCGACGTTAAAAATTGAGAGACGAGTCGGCGTCTATAAACCCTCCGAGCGGATGAGGGCAATAAGGACAGCAAGTGTCCAAGGATCTCTGCTATAAAACCGTCAATATCGTTCGACCGCCTCTACGTTCCGCTCGGCCCTGTACCCAAAGGTACTTCCATCGGCATCTAGCGAACGACCTCTGCTATCTGAGCGGAACGTTACACATTTAGCCGAGCGGAAAGGTTACGCAAAATACTTCGTAAAAATCCCTTTCGAATACTAGAGGTGTGATAAAAGGCGAGCGGACAGCACACAGACAAACTTCCATTCAAGACATCATATCAGAGAAACAGCAAGCAAAAGGAGATTACATTAAAGAACATAAGGCCGAGCAGCCGAATTACAAAAAAGGGGTAGTTTATAGCCGAGCGGCTAGATTACATTTAAGCTTCTACTCTAAATAATCATAAAGATCCTTGGGGATATTGTCAAGGAGCGCCACCTGATCTGCAGCCGGGATGACGAGGGACTCGGGAAGTTGCCCCTTGGACTTCAAGTAGGTGGTGGCGGCGGTCATGGCGAGGTCAAAGGCAGTGTACATCCGTTCGCAAACTTTCTCTGAAAATTCGGGCGAGCGGATGTAATTTTGTCTCAGGGCAACGATCCGGCTCGGCTCGGCCTCTTGGTATTCTTTAAAGGCCAATTGAGACGTGGCGAGAGACTCCTGCAGAGTTTTCAGCTCGTCCAGATGCTTGAGTGCATCAGCCGAGCGGCCTGCTTTCTCGCCATCGAGCTGGTCCATCAGCTCCTTCACTTTCTGCTCTAAGCCCCGAGCCTCCACATTCTTTTTCTCCAGGTCGGAGATAGCTGTGTTCTTCTGCTCAGTCGCCAAGCTTATCTTGTGATCTAGAGATTTTCTCACTCGCTCGAGCTCGGCCAGATGGTGAGCCTGGTCGGCCGTCTTCTTCTGCTCGACCGCCAACAAATCTTGAGCTTTCTTCAGCTCCTTTTGCAGCTCGGCATATGAAGGGCCTTGAGAGCCGGACGGACCGCCTGCCGCCTTCAGTTGCCTTAATTCTTCGTCCACCATCGCCAGGCGGTTGGAGACAGCTATCTCCTCCACCCATCTCTAGAAAAAGAAAATTAGAGTTGTTAGTGGTCGATCAGAAAGAATGCATACAAAACTTCGGAGAAAACGAATTTACCCCCGTGGCCTCCTGCATGTGGCTATTGGCCAAGTTTCGAAGGGGGATCAGCGCGACGCGCGCCCGAGCGTCGGCCCACATCTCAGCTAGGGGCCCTTTCAAGGTAATGGTGTGCTCGGGCGTGGTTGGGCGGTCGGCCTCTGGCAGCAGCTCTTCAGTCGGGAGATGAAGAGTGTCCCGTACTGTGCGGCCATGACCGGGAGTCGTCCGACCGGCGGTCGGAAGAGGATCAGAGGCCGGCGCCGAGAATTGAGATAGGATAGTTGAACGCTGGACTGGTTGAGGAGCAGGCGGAAGGGTGCTGACCGGAATAGCCTCAATAGGGGCTGCCGACTCGTCCCATTCAGAGGGCGTCCGGTCGGACGAAATAGCTTCGACCTCTGGAGCCTTGCCACGAGCATGTGCAGTAGCTCGGGCAGACGGTTGGACCGCAGATGTAGCCGATCGAAGCAGAGTTTCCACTCGGCGTCTCTTTGGTCGAGGTTGCTCCTCCTCCCGAGCGGAACCTTCCTCCTGGACAGTTTGTCCTCCGCTGGGGGTGGCTCCTCTTGCCTCGTTCAGATGAGAGGCCTGAGCGGCCGACCCTTCATGAGTCCTGCTCTCCTCTTCATGCGAGCCGACCGGCTGGATGCCGAGCGCCTCCATCTCCCTTGCCGCCGCGGCTTCGAGCGCCGCCGCCTATCTCTTCAGAATGCCAGCCATTACCGACTCCATGATGATGTCCGCTGCAAAGGAAAGAAGAGAAATCAGTTAGCAATCAAAGCAAATGCCCAATTAAAATTCTTACCGAAGCTGCTCGGAAGAAGAGTCCGTATTGGACTCAGGCTGAAGATGTACATCACTCCTTCGTGAAGAAGCTTATTAATGTCAAGCCGCAGACCGGCTAGCATATTTGCAGCATGAAGGTAATCCGGTCGGATCTTGAACTTCTTCAGCTCTGGAGTCGGGGATAGTCGATCTGCCACTTGGTCCGGAAGTTGGCCCGATCGGGCATACGAATATAGAAAAAATACTCCTTCCAATGTTTATTGGAGGAAGGCAGTTTATTGAAGAAGACTAAGCCGGGCCGAGCTTGGAACATAAAGGTGCCCGGCTCGAATTGCTTGGGGTAATAGAAATAATAAAAGACCTCCGGTCGGAGGGGGATGTTGTGGATTTTGAACAAAACAACAACACCATAGAGAAAGCGAAAGGTGTTGGGTACTAAACTGCCGAGTGCAACACCGAAAAAGTTACAAACATCTATAATGAAAGGATGTACAGGGAAACGCAGACCAGCAGTAAACTGGTCACGGAAAACACAGAAAGCTCCGCGCGGCGGCTTGTGTGGCCGAGCGGAGGGACCGGCTAAAAGAAGTTCAAAATCACCGGGGATTTCAAAATTATCGGTCAGAATATCAAAGTCATGTTGATCGAATCGTGACTGCATGGTAGTGTACCATGGGCCGAGGGACTGGTCTTCAGGATGAGAAGAACTAGCCATGGTCCGATCGGAAGGAATCAAAAAGGCAAAGACAGGCGGAAGAAAGAAGACAGCAAATGAAAAGAGGCCCCGAGGATTGGAATTTGGGAAAGAAATGCAGAGAAAGCACAAAGACCAGAGAGAAGAGAGGAGAAACTTACGAGGAAGAGGAGGATCAAAGGAAGAACACCGAAGATCGTCGGAAGCAGAGGAACACGATCGCCTGAACTATGGAACGCGAGGAATAACCGAGGGCACGCGAGAGCAGAAGTGAGACGACGGAGGAGAAAGCGAAGTTCTTATAGGGCGGAGCTCTAGCGACCTCCACCGTCGGATCCAGGTCACGGGATCCAAAGCACACATCCGACCATTCATTTCAAACCGCCTCGATCTCGTCGCTCGACCACGCCGTCGCCGTACGATGACGACAGTGCACCACGTGGCGTTCGCCCATTCGATGCATTTAATGAGCGCATGCTCAGCCTTAATGTCTGAGATTGTCACGGATTACGAAGAGATTCGAGGAATGCTTGCTGTTGACTAACCTTACGGCCATCCCTGCGGGAGGCCGAACGGAGGATAATTGCGTGAAGGAGCTGTCCGGCTAGACTCGCAGTCTAGTCAGTCAGACTAACCGCCTCCTTCGACTAGACTTGAAGGGGAGGCAAGTGATCCGGTGGTAAGAACCAGGGACCCCCGTCCTGGGGAGTCAACGGCACGTGGGAGTCAAAGGGCTGATCGGAGAATGGTGGGCCAACCGCCCGGCCGGTCGACTGGTGTCCAACTGATGGCAAAGGGAGTTCCGGCAGGAGTTGGGGCTCTAGCGCTCGTTGAACAGGATCGTAAGGCCGAGCGGATGGCACGCTCGGCCGAAGACATAAAGTAGCATACTGCTAACAGTCTCCACAAAGCACATTACCGAGAATCTCACAAGTAGATCACTATATATGGCCGGCCGGACGTAAGGCGAGTGCTGGCCGGCCGGACGCCCGGCAGGGAGTAAGGAGAAAAGGGCAAAGGACATATTCTGACAGCGGGCATGCTTTATAATCCGGCCATACTCCAAATCTTACGACAATGGGTTCCGCTGTCCCATCGAAGACATGCTTGGACTGTAGCAATATGGTGTCAGGTAAGCTTGCTGACAGACCCTTACTGGGGTATGGGCTGAGGACACGTGTTTGCCTAGGTATGTGTGCCTGAGCTCCTCCCCAGCTCTATATAAGGAGCTTTGCACTTCACCAGAGATACGCGTTCTACAATATTTGAAGCCACTTCTTCGTTGTTCACTTACCTGACTTGAGCGTCGGAGGGTCGTCGCCGGGAACCCCTTCCCGGCCCGACTTCTGTGTAGGTTCACCGAAGGTCCGTGCGGACAGTCAGGAGATCTACGTCAGCCGTTTGGAGAGCGCCCCGTGCCCAGCGTCCGTTGATTCAGCTTTCGGACAAGATCAGTGCAAATGGATCTTCAAGAAAAGATTGACATGGATGGGAGCATCAGTACCTATAAAGCTAGGCTTGTGGCAAAGGGTTTCAATCAACGTCATGGAATTGACTATGATGAAACATTTTCGCCCGTTGCAATGCTTAAGTCCATTAGAATTTTGCTAGCTATAGCGGCTTACAAGGACTACGAGATTTGGCAAATGGATGTTAAAACTATTTTCCTAAGTGGAAAGTTACAGGAGGAAGTATATATGGTACAACCTCCTGGTTTTATAAAATCCGAGAACGCCAATAAAGTATGTAAGCTCAAGAAGTCCATTTATGGACTAAAGCAAGCATCTCGGAGTTGGAATCTGCGATTTGACGAAGCCATTAAAGATTTTTCTTTCGTCAAGAATCCAGAAGAACCTTGCGTTTACAAGAAGGTTAGTGGGAGCAAGATTACGTTCCTAGTGTTGTATGTTGATGATATACTTCTTATAGGCAATGCCATCCCTAGCCTAGAATCTACCAAGACTTGGTTGGGAGAGTGTTTCTCAATGAAAGATCTTGGAGATGCAACCTATGTCTTAGGTATTAGAATATACCGAGATAGACAAAGCAGATTACTAAGGTTAAGTCAAGATGTATACATTGATAAAATGCTGAATAGATTCAGTATGCAGGACTCCAAAAGAGGATATTTACCAGTGTCACATGGTGTGCATCTTTCCAAAGCTATGTGTCCAGGAACACATGAGGAAAGAAGTAGAATGGACAAGATACCTTATGTTTCGGCTATAGGGTCCATAATGTATGCTATGATATGCACTCGATCAGATGTCTCGTATGCATTAAGCATGACGAGTAGATATCAGTAGATCCTGGAGAGGGTCATTAGACTGCGGTAAAGACTATCCTCAAGTATCTTAGAAGAACAAAGAACATGTTCTTAATTTTTGGAGGAGACAAGGAATTAGTCGTCAAAGGATATAATGACGCAAGTTTTCAGATAGATCAAGATGATATGAAATCGCAACAAGGATATGTGTTTTGTCTGAATGGTGCAGCTGTTTGCTAGAGGAGTTCCAGGCAAGAGACAGTTGCAGATTCAACAACTGAGTCCGAGTACATAGCAGCTTCAGAGGCAGCAAAGAAAGATGTGTGGATCAAGAACTTCATAGTGGAGCTTGAAGTGGTTCCTAGCATTGTTGATCCAGTTGTGCTATTACTGTGACAATAATGTGGCCATAGCACAGACAAAGGAGCCAAGGTCTCACCAACGATCCAAGCATGTACTAAGGAAGTATCACCTCCTTAGGGAGATTGTTCAGAGGGGTGATGTGTTGGTTAGCAAAGTAGATACCAACGAGAATATCGCAGACCCACTCACAAAGGCCTTACCTCTACAGAAACATGAGACCCATGTGAGGAGCCTAGGACTGAGAGTCCGTAGTGTTTGGCAATAGTGCAAGTGGGAGATTGTTAGTGTGTGCACTTATGTGCCAAGACACTCCTTATGTATTTTGTGGATAATTATTTAATAAAGGTAAGAATTTATCATTAATTATTTACTTTTCTGTATGTATATGATTAATGATAAAGTCCCACAGATTAATGGGTATATTAATCTGAAAACAGTCCTTGATCGGATAGATATCTAGAGGGGACATGGATATCTAGATCAACGCTGAGTATGACTAGTCGAGATAGATAGGAGGGATGGATATCCAAGTTGTACTTGGGGGTGCCTTGAGTTTAGAGGTACACTGGACACGACCCGCTCAAGAGGAGACTATATATTAAGTATCATTGATTATTCCTCTTATGAACGAGTGTAATTGATCTTTTGACTTGAGATCTTCATTTATTCTATGCGTGGAGTTATGTGCTTTGACGTCGTTAAAAGCATTCTTTAATCAGATTGTGATTAATACGGTAGTTGGGTGTATAACAAAACGTAGAGAGAATAGTGTTGAGTCAATAGAGGATTCATCACTCTCTTGGATTAGGAATTAACATCCTGGCCGCTTGATAGAGATATTAGTGACTCAAAATCCATGGTCATGGGAGGAATGATTTATCATTCAAGAGGAGTCTATTATATCTTGGAAATCAAGTAAAATAATTAATTTGGTAATGATGCATAATGTACCGAATTAATTGGGATGTAGGCTTTAGATGAAGAGATTGAATTACACAGTAATCGGTTCATAGTGGTTTACAGCTTATGACTTATATTAATTTTATCGCATTGGGTGGCTAAAAACTGTTGCTAGATGGTTACCTTAGTCTGTGTATGGATTTACACTGCCTTCGTGTATAAAACCTAGAGGGTCGCACGCATAGCACGTAGACATGAACAATGGTATCGGAAGCTAGTCGAGATAAAGATCAAATATGGATTTATTTGATACAAAGAAGAGAGCATTCGAATAGCCATAATTATGATGATTAATGGAGAATTCGAAGAGTCATCATAATGATTATTAATGAAGAATTTGAAGAGTTATCATAATGAAGGTCATAAATGAAGAATTTATGGAACCTATAACTCTTCATCTTCCTTATTAATAAAGATCATAAATAATGAATTAATTGAAAACTTAACTTTTCGTATTCCTTAGAAGCTATAAATAGCCATCCTCGGAAAGATTCAAAAAAAGAATTTCATTCTCTCCTTTTCTCCTTTGTCAACTTCTTCTTCCACCGGAAGAGATCGGTAGTGCTTCCAAGGCTTTGTCGATCCAAGAGGCTAGCACCTAACGAATCGTGTCAAGTTCGTGATCTAGTGCGCGTGGATACCGCTAGAGGAGTCACACGTGGGGCAATTATCTGTCTTATTTGTCCGTGATATTATTCACACCTATCGAGGACTCGAGGTATGTTTTTATATAATTTTGTGCAAAACTGTATGTACCACGAAAGACACATGATTCAATATATATCTTCCACCGCGCTCCGAACCCAACAGAAGATGAGAGTGATGATCTGATCGGATTCACTCGAGCTGTAATATCTCCCCTCCCAGTGTTGACTTAATGAATAAGGTTTAAAATTCTATGCCTAGGGCCCTAATTTTATTGGGGCCCCTAATTTTTTTATATTATTTATATTTAACTTTTTTAAAAAAATATTCACTTTAATTTTAGATCAATTTCAAAAAATCATCTATTTTTAATATAAGATTATTTCAATTATAGAATTTTTTTTTAATTATATAATCTGTTCAAAAAAAAAAATCTAGTTCTCTTCATTTTCCATACTTAATCTCTCAAAATTATGTCTCATTAGCGATGCCGTAACTTTTTCCTCTCGTCGAAGTTCCTACATTCTTTTCCTCTCTCATTCATTGATCCGTGCTCTTTGTCTCCGTAACCAGTGATACCCTCAAATGATTTTTTTGTCTCTCATTTATAATCTTTCTTCCTCATTTTTATTTTTTATTTTTCTTTCTCACTCTCTTGAACAAAAGGTAGTGTTTCTTCATTCATTAAAACAGCATGGTAGTTTTTTAATCATCAAATTGATTTTTTTTAATACATAAATTTAAAAAATGATCTCTTTAATTAATTTCTATGATTTTTTTAGTTAGTATGTTTGAATTTTATTTTTTTTTAAAAAATATGACATGCTATATGATACTATGGTTTAGATTTACTTTCAAAATTAAATATTTTAAAAGAAATAATAAATTAAAATTTTAAAACAGTAATCTTATCAAAAATATATATTTTTTTCAATACCTAAATAACTTATCGAATATGATTGGCAATAACTGTTAGTAAATTTTCATTAATTTTTTTAATTAAAATCAATAAAGTTTTTAATAATATTAAAGGTTAAATAATTTAATAATTGTATTAATTAAAAAAATTATTACGAAAACTTGAATATAAAATTTTATTAGCAATTTTACTTCTCAAAAGTTGAAAATCATAATGTCTTATTTTTTTTTAAATTATTATTGATCCTGTCCGAACGATGACTCAACGGACGCTGGGCACGTGACGCTCTCCGGTTGTCTACGTGGGTCTTCGACTGGTGGCACGAACCTCCGGCGTACCTGCACAGAAGTCGGGCCGGGAAGGGGTTCCCGGCGGCGACCCTCCGACGCTCAAGTCAGGCAAGCAAGCAATGAAAGAAGTGGCTCCAAAGGTGCTGAACGTGTACCTCCGGCGAAGGATGAGGGTCTTTATATAGGGCAGCAGAGAAGCAAGTGCACACATATCGAGGTGTACATGTGTCCGTAGCCCATACCCCAGTAAGAGCTTGTCAGTGAGCTTACTTGACCCATACTACTACAGTCCAAGCATGTCCTCGATGGGACAGCGGAATCCCCTGTCGCATGATTTGGAGTATGACCATATCACGAAGCATGTCAGCTGTCAGAAGATGTCCCTTGTCTTTTTCCCCGTACTCCTGCCGGGAGTCCGACTGGCCCATCTCCACCTTCCGTCCGACCGGTCATATATGATGGTCCACTCGGGAAATTATCGATAATGTGTTTGCGGCGACTGTTAGCAATATGCTTCATGTCTTCGGCCGAGCGTGCGGTCCGCTCGACCCTACGGTCTTGCTCAGTGAGCGCCGGAACCCCGACTTCCATAGGGGTGTCTTTTGCCATCGGCTAAACACTGGGCGGCCGCCCGATCGGTCAGACCCCTTTATTCGGTCGGTCTATTTGGTCCGACCTTCTTCGATGGACCGCCTGACCCTTTGATTTCCACGTGACGTTGACCTCTTACAACGAGGATCCCCTGTTTTTACCGCCGGATTATATATGTATATATAAAAGAGTTAGACGGTATCTTTCAAATCAGATTCAGACTGAAGAATAAAACCAAATGAAATCCAATTAAAACATTAGACAATTGACGAGAGTAAGAAGAGGATGAAAAAACTCCATGTATGAATATTATGTACTTATGCCGAGTTGTCTAAAAAAGCCGAGGCCTAGACCCGGTGTCGGGCAATGCGGGGATGAAGAAAAAGATGACAATCCGACCGGACCGTACTACATGAGTAATATTACACTCAAAGAATCTTTAAATAATATAAATTAAAAAAAAAATCTCTGAGACAACCAATCAAAGCAGAGCACTTTGGATCTACCTAATCTAACACACAACTCTTATTTCAAACGTGCCGTATTCCAAATGATGCATGATAAGTATAAAAAAGGACCCTGAGACGCTAATAGAATAAGGGAAGAACTGACATTGCTGTTAATAATTGAGTTAAACATAGTACTAGTTAAGTGAAGTTTGTTTGCTTTCTGCAACGTGCGTATAGGGGTACATGATTTGGATCTCGTCGACAGTGAAGACATGTGATGGTGTCCTTCCTCCCGTTCGGGCGCTCCTCCCCAAAAACTGAATTGAAGTCATGTGATCAAGGATGAGTCAGCGTGACCCTTGGATAACAAGGCTGCTCATTTTCAGCCCTTTCATATGAAATACAGTTCTGTAGATAACTTTTTAAAATATCTAAATTGCGGACCGTAATTTTAAAATTATAAATCGCATTCTCATTTTATATGTTACCCTTATTTTTTAAATTAATTCGGCTATAAAAATTAATCGATTAATTTTTTTTTCAATTAGATTGATTTGTTCTATGTGTTTAAAAAATTAATTAATCATTTTCAGTCAAAACTGGTTGATGGACTTAAGATCTATAGATCTGTATCTTAATTTAATCTAATTTGACTATACATTAAAACATAAATTTAAAATTAATTTAAGAAAAAAAGAATTAAATTAAGAAAAAAAAGAATTAACTTAATCAAATTGACTTAAAATTCAACTTAAATTAAACTTAACTTAAAAATTAAATTAAACCTAAATTTATTTAAATTAAAATTAAATTTAAACTTAAATTTAAACTTAAAACTAAAACTTAAAACTTAAATTTAAACTTTAAATTAAAACTTAAACTTAAAGTCAAAACTATAACTTAAAACTTAAAACTTAAACTTAATCAAATATAAATTTAAAATATTTGAATTATTTAAAAATATTTCAAAAATCATTAAATTAAGTGTTTAATCCTAATTTAATAATTTATTTGATAAACATGAATTTAATCATTCTGGTCAATTAATCAATCTAATACCAATTATCAACTGATCCTGTCCGAAAGTTGAATCAACGGACGCTGGGCACGTGGCGCTCTCCGAATTGCTGACGTGGATCTCTGACCATCCGCACGGACCTCCGGCGAACCTGCAAGGAAGTCAGGCCGGGAAGAGATTCCCGGCGACGACCCTCCGACGCTCAAGTCAGGCAAAGCTCGACAACAAAGAAGT
Organism: Zingiber officinale; assembly: GCF_018446385.1. Lineage (NCBI taxonomy): Eukaryota > Viridiplantae > Streptophyta > Magnoliopsida > Zingiberales > Zingiberaceae > Zingiber > Zingiber officinale. The sequence goes on from NC_055998.1 coordinate 121,074,577, forward strand.
AGCTCCCAATATCGTAGAATGCGTACCTTCGGTGAAGTGCGAGACTCCTTATATAGAGCTGGGAAGGAGCTCATACACACATACCGAGGCGAATACGTATCCTCAGCCCATACCTCCGTAAGGACTTGTCAGAAAGCTTGCCTGACACCATACTGCTACAGTCCAAGCACGTCTTTGATGGGACAGCGGAACCCTGTCATAAGATCCTGCGTATGGTTCGCTCGTTGGCCATACCGCTGTCAGAGGATGTTTCCTTGTCCTTTTGTATCTTTTGTTCCTGCGCCGAGCGTCCTGCCGGTCGGCCGTCATGGGCATCGTCCGATCGGTCATTCGTGCTGGTCCACTTAGGAGATTCCCGGTAGTGTGCTCTGTGGAGATTGTTCACAGTATGCTACTTTATACCTTCGGCCGAACGGGCTATCCGCTCGGCCATATGCCTCTGTTCAACGAGCGTCGGAACCCCTAGTCCCGTCGGGTCGTCTTTGGTTCAGCTGGGACCCCGTTCGGCCGACCGGTCTCCGCTTCTCCGGTCGAACGTCGGGTACTTTGACCTCCCCGTGGCGTTGACTTCCCAGAAAGGGGGTCCCCCGTTCTTACCGCCGGATCACTTGCCTCCCCTTCAAGTCTAGTCGAAGGAGGCGATTAGTCCGACTGACTGGACCATCAGTTGGGTCGAGCGGCGCCATGAAAATACCATCCGCTCGGGAACTAGGGGCAACCAAAACGCCAATCAACGCCACCGTTACTCAGCATCTCTTCGAATTTTCCGCCAATCTCCATCATTAAGCAGGTCTAGCACGCGCTCATTAAATGCGTTCCAGTGGTTGAATGCCACGTGGCGATGCTGTCGTCATCGTACGGCGGCGGCGTGGTGTTCTGATGGGATCGAGGCGGTTCGAAATGAACGGCGCGATGAGTGCTCTGATTCTCACGACCTGGATCCAACGGTGGAGACCGCTCGGGCTCCATCCTATAAAAAGCTCTGTTTTCTCCCTTTGCCGCACTCTTGCTCTTGCGTGCCTCCCAGCTTCTCGCGTTCCAGCTCTCCGGCGATCTCATTCCTCTGGTTTCGGCGATCTCCGGTGCTCTTTCTTCGATCCTCCTCTTCGTTGCAAGGTTCTCTTTCTTTCCCTCTTTGTTTCCGGCGTTTTCTTTGCATTTCTTTCCCCAGTTTCCGTCTTCGGGATACTGTTCCATTGTCCTCTTGCTTTTATCTTCTGCCTTCGTCTTTTTTGGTTTCGTCCGCTTGGATAATGGCCCAATCTTCTCGCCCCGAAGATCAAACCCTCGGCCCATGGTACACTACCATGGAGTCGTGCTTCGATCGGCGAGACGCCGATCTTTTGATAGAAAACTTTGACATCCCTTCTGATTTCGAAGTCATTTTACCCGGTCCCTCCGCTCGGCCTTATAAACCGCCGACCGGAGCCTTTTGTGTTTTCCGCGACCAGTTCACAACCGGTCTGCGATTTCCCATTCATCCTTTCATCGTTGACGTCTGCAACTTTTTCGGCATTCCGCTCGGAAGCCTAGTCCCCAATACCTTCCGCCTTTTATGCGGCGTCGTTGTCCTGTTCAAAATCCACCATATCCCCCTCCGACCGGAGGTTTTCTACTATTTTTATTACCCTAAACAGTCCGAGCTGGGCACATATATGTTTCAGGCTCGGCCCGGTCTAGTTTTCTTCAATAAACTTCCTTCCTCTAATAAGCACTGGAAAGAATTTTATTTCTACCTCCGCGTGCCCGGGCGGGCCCCCTTTCTGACGAAGTGGCAGATCAGACCACCCACCTCCCCAGAGCTTAAAAGATTCAAGACCCGGCCGGATTATCTACACGCTGCCAATATGCTCGCCGGTCTGCGATTCGACATCAACAAATTTCTCCCAGAAGGGGTTGTGTACATATTCGGCTTGAGTCCGATCAGAACACCCCTCCCGAGCGGCTTCGGTAAGAATTTTACTTGAACATTCGCCTTGATTGCTAATTGATTTTCTTCTTTTTCCTTTGCAGCGAATATTGTTATGGAGTCGATCATGGCTGGTATTCTGAAGAGAAAGGCGGCGGCGCTCGAAGCTGCGACAGCCAAGGAGATGGAAGCGCTCGGTATCCATCCGGTCGGCTCGCATGAAGGGGAGAGCGGGACTCATGAAGAGTCGGCCGCTCAGGCTTCTCATCAGAATGAGGCAAGAGGAGCCACCCCCAGCGGAGGACCAACTATCCAAGAGGAAGATTCCGCTTGGGAAGAGGAACAACCTAGACAAAAGAGGCGTAGAGTGGAGACTCCACTCCGATCGACAGCGTCCGCGGTCCAACCACCCGATCGGGTTACTGCAATCGCTCGCGGCAAGGCTCCAGAGGTCGAGGCTATTTCCTCCGACCGGACCCCTTCTCAATTGGACGCGCCGGCGGACCCTCTTGAGGCCGTTCCAGTCAGCGTCCTTCCGCCTGCTCCTCGTCGAGTCCAACGCTCGACCATTTTATGCCAATTTTCGGCGCCGGCCTCTGATCCTTCTCCGGCATCTGCCCAGACAACTCCCGGTCGGCGCCGCACCATCCGGGTCTCGCTGCATCTTCCGACTGAAGAATTAATGCCCGAGGCCGATCGACTCACCGCGCCCGAACATATGATCACCATGAAGGGGCCCTTGGCTGAAATGTGGGCCGATGCTCGGGCGCGTGTGGCGATGATCCCGCTTAGCAACTTGGCCGATAGCCATATGCAACAGGCCACCGAGGTAAGTGCCTTTTCTCAAGTCCTTTACACATCATTTCCGATCGGCTACTAACCATTTTTCCTTTGTCAGAGATGGGTGGAGGAAATTGCGGTCTCCAATCGACTTGCCATGGTGGACGAGGAGCTCAAACGGCTACGGAGTTCGGGCGGCGCTCCTTCCCAAGGCCCTTCATATGCCGATCTTCAGAAGGAGCTGAAAAAGGCTCAAGATTTGTTGGCGGCCGAGCAGAAGAAGACGGCCGATCAAGCACACGCTTTGGCCGAGCTCGAGCGCGTGAATAAATCTCTAAATCGCAAAATATCCCTGGCGACAGAGCGGAAGAACACGGCTATCTCCGACCTGGAGAAGAAGAATGTTGAGGCTCGGGGCTTGGAGGAGAAGGTTAAAGAGCTGATGGACCAACTGGCCAGCGAGAAAGTTTCCCGAACGGACAAGGTGGCAAAGCTCGAGGCTGCTTTACAAGAACACAAGACAGCCGCCGATGCTTCCCGAGAGGCCTTTAAAGAGTATCAGGAGGCCGAACCAAGTCGGGTCGCTGCCCTACAACAGAAATACATCCGTTCGGCCGAATTTTCAGAAAAGGTCTGCGAGCGGATGTACATGGCCTTCGAGCTTGCCATGAATGCCACGACGGAATACTTGAAGTCCAAGGGGCAACTTCCCGAGTCCGCCGTCATCCCGGCTAAGGACCAGGCGACACTTCTCAACAACATCCCGACGACGCTATATGACTATATAGAATAGGCGTCTAAATATAATTCTGTCGTTCGGGAAAAGACTACCCTTTTTGTAATTTGGTCACTCGGCCTTAGTTTCTTTAATATAATCTCCTTTTGCTTGCTTTGTCCTTTTGCTAGTCAATATGTGTGTTGTCCGCTCACCTCTTATCATACCTCTCGTGTTCGAAAGGGATTTTTACGAAGTTTTTTAAGTAAGTGTGCCGCTCGAATGAATATGTCCTGCTTCGACAGAAGCTATTGTTCGAGGATATTGAAGTACCTTTGGTTACTGGGCCGAGCGGAACGTAGAGGCGGTCAAATGATTATCGATGGCGAATACCCTTGTACTTGTTTGCAAGTCTTTTTTATTGCCTTATTCTGCTCGGATGATTTATAGACGTCGGCTCGTCTCTCGATTTTTAACATCGGAGCTCGACGGTCTTCCGCTCGAAAAATTTATAGACGCCGGCTCGTCTCTCGATTTTTAACATCGGAGCTCGACGGTCTTCCGCTCGGAGAATTTATAGACGTCGGCTCGTCTCTCAATTTTTAACGTCGGAGCTCGACAGTCTTCCGTTCGGAGGATTTATAGACGCCGGCTCGTCTCTCGATTTTTAACGTCGGAGCTCGACGGTCTTCCGCTCGGAGAATTTATAGACGCCGGCTCGTCTCTCGATTTTTAACGTCGAAGCTCGACGGTCTTCCGCTCGGAAGATTTATAGACGTCGGCTCGTCTCTCGATTTTTAACATCAGAGCTCGACGGTCTTCCGCTCGGAGGATTTATAGACGCCGGCTCGTCTCTCGATTTTTAACGTCGGAGCTCGACGGTCTTCCGCTCGGAGGATTTATAGACGCCGGCTCGTCTCTCGATTTTTAACGTCGGAGCTCGACGGTCTTCCGCTCGGAGGATTTATAGACGCTGGCTCGTCTCTCGATTTTTAACGTCGGAGATCGACGGTCTTCCGCTCAGAGAATTTATAGACGCCGACTCATCTCTCGATTTTTAACGTCGGAACTCGACGGTTTTTAAGGCTAATTTTAACACTACTGCTCGGCGAAGATATTTGTCATCTTTTATCATTTTGCTTCCTGCATTACAAGGATATAGGCGACTAAAACACATATAAGATTTACACCAGCGCACCTCTCACCCAGCTCGATAAGGCTGAAGATGATTCGCGCTCCACGGTCGATCCAGCCGCAGTCCGTCTTCATCCTCCAAATAATAAGCACCCGAGCGGAGTTTTTCGATGACTTTGAAGGGGCCCGCCCAAGGAGCCTCCAGCTTGCCCACGTCGCCGACCGGCTTTACTTTCTTCCAGACAAGGTCACCAACCTGGAATGCCCTGGGGATTACTCGCCGGTTGTAGTTTTGCTTCATCCGCTGCCGGTACGCCATCAGCCGGATGGCCACCTTGTCCCGATCTTCATCGATCAAGTCCAACTCCATGTTCCTTCGCTCGGCGTTATCATCATCATCATAATTCTGGATCCGGACGGACTCGACGCCGACTTCAATCGGGATAACTGCTTCACCGCCGTACACCAAATGAAATGGCGTGACGCCCGTTCCTTCCTTTGGAGTCGTGCGGATAGCACATAAAACGCCTGACAGCTCGTCCACCCAACTTCCTCCCATGTGGTCCAGTCGGGCTCGAAGAATTCTAAGGATTTCTCTGTTGGTTACTTCCGCTTGGCCGTTGCTTTGAGGATACGCCACGAAAGTGAAGTGTTGTTCAATGCCATAACTTTTGCACCAATCTTCAAGTTGCTTCCCGACGAACTGCCGTCCGTTATCTGATACTAGCCGGCGAGGGATGCCGAACCGGCAAATTATATGCTGCCAAATAAATTTTTTGACCATCTACTCGGTGATCATAGCCAGCGGCTCGGCCTCCACCCATTTGGAAAAATAGTCGACAGCCACCAGTAGAAACTTCCGCTGACCAGTCGCCATAGGAAATGGACTCACAATATCCATTCCCCACTAGTCGAACGGACATGAGACGGTAGCTGCCTTCATTTCCTCCGCCAGTCGGTGGGAGAAGTTGTGATACTTTTGGTAGGAAAGACACGTCGTGAAGGTCCGAGCGGCGTCGACATGCAGGGTTGGCCAAAAGTATCCGGCCAACAGGATCTTCCTAACCAACGACCGTCCGCCCGGATGCCCACCGCACGATCCTTGATGTACTTCTTGGAGGATGTACGCCGCGTCTTCCGAGCTCACGCATTTCAAAAGCGGGCGAGAGAAAGCCTTCTTGTAGAGTTGATCTCCAATAAGCGTGAACCGACCGGCTCTCCTTCTTAACAGCTGGGCTTCATCCCGATCGGACGGTGTAGCGCATGAGCGGAGGAACTCCATGATGGGTGTCCTCCAATCACTTGGAAACGCGAGGCCTTCCATCCGGTCGACGTGCGCCACCAAAGATACTTGTTCAATTGGCTGCTGGATGATGACTGGCGTTATTGAACTTGCGAGTTTGGCTAACTCATCTGCCGCCTGATTTTCCGCTCGGGGTATCTTCTGGATAATGACTTCTCTGAAATTGGCTTTAAGCTTTTCGAAGGCTTCAGCGTAGAGTTTAAGCCGAGCGTTGTTAATCTCAAAAGTACCAGAGAGCTGCTGAGCGGCCACTGAGAGTCTGAATGCAGCGTCACCTGTCCGGCCCCCACATGCCGGGCGGCCTGTAAGCCGACTATAAGGGCCTCATACTCTGCTTCGTTATTTGTAGCTCTATAATCCAACCGGACGAATATGTGCATCTTTTCTTCTTGGGGAGAGAGCAATAGTACGCCAATCCCGCTCCCGAGCCGGGTGGACGATCCGTCCACAAATAATTTCCACATCGCTTCGGGCTCTGGCTTTTGCACTTCAGTGATAAAATCCGCCAAGGACTGCACCTTTATCGCCGAACGGGGCTGGTATTGAATGTCAAACTCGCTCAACTCCGTGGTCCATTTGATGAGCCGTCCGGACGCTTCTGGGTTCAGCAGCACTCTTCCCAAAGGGTTGTTCGTCCGGACGATGATAGTATGAGCCAAGAAATAGGGACGGAGGCGCCGAGCGGCGAGGACCAAAGCAAAAGCCAGCTTCTCGAGCCCAGTGTAGCGGAATTCAGCATCTTTTAAAATATGGCTTAGAAAATATACAGGTTCTTCTCCGCTCACCCTTACTAGTGCCGAGCCAACTGCTTGCTCAGTTGAAGATAAATAGATACAAAGTGGCTCACCCATAGCTGGCTTGGCTAGCACAGGCGGAGAGTTCAAGTATGTTTTCAGATCTTCGAACGCCCGATCGCATTCTTCGTCCCAGTGAAACTTAGTAGCTTTGCGCAAAATTTTGAAAAAAGGTAGGCTCCGGTCGGCAGTCTTGGAGATGAATCTGGACAAAGCAGTTATCCGACCGGTCAAGCGCTGCACTTCCCTCAAATTTCTTGGTGGCGGCATATCTTGTAGTGCTTTTACTTTGCTGGGATTTGCCTCGATGCCCCGCTCGGTCACTATGTATCCCAAGAAACGCCCGCCTTTTGCTCCGAACAGACACTTCTGAGGGTTAAGCTTAACTCCATACCTCCTCAGCGTTCGGAAAGTCTCCTCCATGTCTTTAAAGAGGTCGACCGCTCGGACGGATTTGATGAGAATGTCGTCCACATATACTTCCAGATTTCGCCCGATCTGCTCCTTGAACACTTTGTTCATCAAGCGCTGATGAGTGGCTCCCGCGTTCTTCAGTCCGAACGGCATCACATTATAGCAGTAGGTGTCGTCGGCTGTAACGAAGCTGACTTTTTCTTGATCTTCTCGGGCGAGCGGCACTTGATGATAGCCTTGGTAAGCGTCGAGCATACATATCAACTCGCAGCCAGTTGTGGAGTCCACCAATTGATTGATCCGAGGCAGAGGATAAAAATCCTTCAGGCAAGCTTTGTTGAGATCCCGAAAATCTATGCACACTCTCAACTTGTTGCCCGGCTTGGAGACTAATACTACGTTCGCCAGCCAGCTCGGGAACTGAAGGAGCTTCTCAGCCTCCGCTCGGATGATGGCATTCTGTTCAGCGCTGAAATCCCTTTTTCTCTGCTTCACTGGCCGAGCGTCCGGTCGGACGTGGAGCTCGTGCTGCTCTATACTCGGGGAAATTCCAAGCAGCTCGTGCGTCGACCAGACGAAGACATCCCAGTTCCTCTGGAGGCATTTGATCACTTCCTCTTTCTGGCTCGCCTCCAGATCGGCTGCAACGAACGTGGTGGCCTCCGATCGGGTTGGATGAATTTGCACTTCCTCTTTTTCTTCATACACCAAAGAGGGTGGTTTCTCGGTTATGGCGTTTACCTCGATCCAGGGCGCTTTCCGAGCGAAATTGGCTTCAGCTCGGACCATCTCGACGTAGCATCGCCGAGCTGCTAGCTGGTCTCCTCGTACTTCTCCCACTTTATCTTCCACCGGGAACTTGATTTTCTGGTGGAAGGTGGAGACGGCCGCTCGGAACTCGCTGAGCGCCGGTCGCTCCAAAATGACGTTGTATGCTGAGGGAGAGTCGACGACGATGAAGTTTATTGTCTGCGTTCTCCTGAGCGGCTCTTCTCCCAGCGAAATAGCCAGTCGGACCTGTCCGACCGGCAGAACTTCATTGCCCGTGAACCCGTAGAGGGGGGTTGTCATGGGAAGCAGCTCGGCTCGATCAATTTGTAGTTGGTTGAAGGCCTTTTTGAATATGATATTGACCGAGCTTCCTGTATCAATGAAAACACGATGAATAGTGTAGTTGGCTATTACCGCTTTGATGAGGAGAGCATCGTCATGTGGCACTTCGACTCCCTCCAAATCCCGGGGCCCGAAGCTGATTTCGGGTCTGCTCGCCCTTTCCTGGCTGTAGCCGACTGCATGAATCTGCAGCTGTCTGACGCTCGCCTTTCTTGACCTGTTGGAGTCTCCCCCGGTCGTCCCGCCTGCTATAATGTTGATTTCACCTCGGGAAGTGTTATTTCTATTTTCTTCTTCCCGAGCTGACGGCCTAGGCTGCTCCCTGGACTTCCGGGGATTGTCCTCGCGCCGCGGAGTATGGTGTCGATAGGGAGTCTGTCGCTGCCTCCTGTCGGATATCATCCGATCGGCTTCACGAGGTCCCTGTCGCCTTTCGGATGATGGCGATCGACACTCCGGGGAACGGGGTGAGCAATCAGTGGAAGGCTTCGGCAATCTCTCGTGTTGTGCGTGTCCGTCCGGTAGAATGAGCAGAACATGGGCGTCCATTTCTTTTTAGACTTAGGCCGCTCGGCAGACACTTCTTGAATGGCGTGGGATCTTCCATATGGCAAGGGCCGAGATGCTTCAACTCGCAGTCCTCTGGGCGGTGGATGAGCAGTGTGCGGCTTCCGTTCGGCGATGGGCGCCTGCTCGGTTGGAGTTTCCTTCCTTCGGGCCGCTTGCGCTTCCTCCACATTGATGTATTCGTTGGCCCGGTGTAGCATATGATCATAGTCTCGGGGCGGCTTTCGAATGAACGAGCGGAAGAAGTCCCCGTCCACGAGGCCTTGCGTAAATGCGTTCATCATTGTCTCGGAGTTGGCCGTTGGAATGTCTATGGCCACCTGGTTGAATCGCTGGATATAAGCTCTGAGCGACTCTCTAGGCTCTTGCTTGATGGCGAATAAGCTGACGCTAGTCTTCTGGTAGCGCCGACTGCTTGCAAAATGGTGGAGGAAGGCCGTTCGGAAGTCTTTGAAACTTGTGATGGATCCGTCCGGAAGCCTCCGAAACCACCGTTGAGCCGATCCCGAGAGGGTGGTAAGGAAAACTCGACACTTCACTCCATCTGTGTACTGATGAAGGGTAGCTGTGTTGTTAAACTTACCCAAATGATCGTCCGGGTCGGTGGTTCCGTTGTATTCACCGATCACCGGGGGCACATAGTGCTTTGGTAGAGGGTCTCGTAGAATGGCTTCCGAGAATTACCGATTAATCCGCTCGGGTGAAGCGTCCGCTCGGGGGGGCCTTGCCTTTTCTGCTGTCTCGTCTTGGTACTTCATCTGATGAAGACCCTTGATCATGATTTACTGCTGGGGCTTCAAGGGGAGTGCGGAATAAGGCCCGATGAAATGGAACCGTGGCATGTGGTGCTTCCGCTCGGCCTCTTGATGCTGATGTTGCTTGCTGCTCAATCCGCTCGGCCTGCGACTTCTGCCTTTGTTCCACAAGCTTAGCTGCTCGTGTCTCGATCAGAGCGTCGAGCTCCTCTATGGAGAGCATCACCGAGTGCTGTCGTCCAGCTTCGTCCATTGCTTCTGATCGGATTCAGGAGCGTTCCCACAGACGGCGCCAAATTGATCCTGTCCGAAAGCTGAATCAACGGACGCTGGGCACGTGGCGCTCTCCGAATTGCTGACGTGGATCTCTGACCGTCCGCACGGACCTCCGGCGAACCTGCAAGGAAGTCGGGCCGGGAAGAGGTTCCCGATGACGACCCTCCGACGCTCAAGTCAGGCAAAGCTCGACAACAAAGAAGTGGCTCCCAATATCGTAGAATGCGTACCTCCGGTGAAGTGCGAGGCTCCTTATATAGAGCTGGGAAGGAGCTCATACACATATACCGAGGCGAATACGTGTCCTCAGCCCATACCTTCGTAAGGGCTTGTCAGAAAGCTTGCCTGACACCATACTGCTACAGTCCAAGCACGTCTTTGATGGGACAGCGGAACCCTGTCATAAGATCCTGCGTATGGTTCGCTCGTTGGCCATATCGCTGTCAGAGGATGTTTCCTTGTCCTTTTGTATCTTCTGTTCCTGCGCCGAGCGTCCTGCCTGTCGGCCGTCATGGGCATCGTCCGACCGGTCATTCGTGCTGGTCCACTTAGGAGATTCCCGGTAGTGTGCTCTGTGGAAACTGTTCGCAGTATGCTACTTTATGCCTTCGGCCGAACGGGCTATCCGCTCGGCCATATGCCTCTGTTCAATGAGCGTCGGAACCCCTAGTCCCGTCGGGTCGTCTTTGGTTCAGCTGGGACCCCGTTCGGCCGATCGGTCTCCGCTTCTCCGGTCGGACGTCGGGTACTTTGACCTCCCCGTGGCGTTGACTTCCCAGAAAGGGGGTCCCCCGTTCTTACCGCCGGATCATCAACTAAATTTGAGTACTTTTAATAAATATTTCCTATTAATCTAAAAATAATTACAATTTACTGGTCGACTCAAATTAAGATTAAATTAATCAAACTTAAGTAACAATTATGTCAAGCATATAGAGATACTTATAATAAACTTTATAAACATAAGTGTTACTAAATCTTCTAAAACATTTAGAAAAATGTGTTAAAATTTTAAAATTTAACATATCCAAACCTTAGGGTTAACTAAGGGGGAATATCAAATTTAAGGGGACTATCAAATTCATGGAGAGATCAAAGTTTTTCTTACTTAAAAAATTATTTCCTTAAGCTTTTTATTAAAAATTCCTTAATTTTTTTTCTCCTTATCAAATTTCTCTTTAAAATCTCTTTTGAAAATCCTACCTCAATTTTAAAAAAAAAATACTTTGAAAATCTTACGTTAAATATTAATATCGGGTTCAGGGGGAAGAATTAATTGTTTTCATACTTATTATTTGAAAATATTTTTGCAATGTTACTTTTGAAAAGTATTTTTCATTTCCTTGAAAATACTTTAGCAATCTATTTTAAAATTGCTTTACTTTTGCAAATTTATCTTTGAAAATTATTTTAAAACTTGCTTTAATTTTGCAAATTTAGTTTCTAAAAATAACTTTCAAAATTTTTTTAAAATAACCTTTAAAACCTTATTTCAAAAACTTATTTTTGAAAAGTTCATAAACTTATTTCTAAAAATTGATTTTTCTTTGAAAATTGATTTTAAACTTGCCTTTTACAAACTTATTCTTGAAAATGGATTTTAAAGTTGACTTTTACAAACTTATTTCTGAAAGTAAAATTTTACAAATTCATTTTTTAAAAAAATTGACTTTTATAAACTTATGTTTGAAAAATTGCCTTAAGAAACTCACTTCAAGTTTTTTGCAAATTTAAAAACTACGTTATTTTGGCAATTATACAATGTTAGGTTTTGAATATATATATATATATATATATATATATATATATATATATATATATATATATATATGATACTTTTAAAAAACTTAGTTATTTTGATAAATTTAAACAATGTTGAAAATTTAAAAACCTTTCAAAAAAGACTTTTTCAAAGGTTGTAACTCCCCCAGGACAACCTAAAAATTTTATTGAAATTTTCTGTTGTCAGAGTCATTTTCTTTTGCATTACCAGTTTTTATCTATTCTATATTCTTTTTTTATGAATATCAAAAGGAGAGGGTTAGGGTTAGGTGGTTTAAGTTAGTCAACAAATGAAACACAAAATGTCAAACGAAATACATCAAACCCTAAACCCTAACCTAAAAATCATCTTAAGTGATTGCTTACTTTTTGCATATGTTTTCACTAACTTAACCCAGGTTGTCATTGTATCAAAAAGGGGGAGATTGTTGGTGCGGTTAGCACTAACGGTCTAACCTAGATTTTGATGAATGACAAAGTAGGTTAAGTTAGCTTCATTGTGATCTAACACTTTAACTAAGTATGCAGGAGAAACCCAAACTGGTCGACGGGATGACCGGATGTCTGGCACAAAGCTCAGTTAGGTCGACGGACCGACCGAATAGCTGGTACGAAACCCAGCTAAGTCGACGGGCTGACCTGATAGTTGGCACGAAGCTCAGACTGGTTGACGGACTGATCGGATGTCTAACACGAAGTCCAGCTAGGTCGACGGGCTGACCTGATAGCTGGCACAAAATTCAGACGGGTCGATGGGCTGACCGGACGTCTGCCAGGTAAGTTAAGGTAAGTCACTGGAGGGGAGTGACTTGGTGAGGACGCGTTCTCGGTTAGGGAACTTAGGCGCCGATCCAACTTAGAACTATTTCGGAACTCTAAGTTGAGATCTTGACTAGATTCTGGTCTCGGTGAGACGGAATCTAATTACTACTATTCTTCTAGTGCGCTAACTTTTGTCTTGTAGGGTAGTATAACTTTTATTTTACCTCGGACTAACATTTTCTTGCAGGAGAAGGACTTTCTGGAGAAAAGGGGTCTAGGCGCCCGGAGTTGGTCCGGGTGCTTGGAGTTGGACCGGGTGCCCGGAACTGGTCCGGGCGCCCGGAAGGCAAAACTTATCCTCAACAGCTTGGAGCGCGCTGATTGGTCCGACGACGTCACGGTCCAGGCGCCCGGAAGGGATACGGGCGCCCGGAGCCTCTTAAATAAGGAGGGTGAGTCCTGGAGCAAACAACAACGACGACATCTGCTCTACTGCGTTGTGCCCCTGCGACGCTGCAAAGCTTCTCCGACAACTTGCTCTTTTTCCTTTTCTCTTTTGTTGTCAGTATTTCTTATTTAAAGTTCTTGTACTTAAATGTGTAAATCTTTTACAAACTATTAGTGATTGTCCAACGAAAACACTCGACGAGTGCGAGTCTTGGAGTAAGAGTCGACCAAGACTCCGAACCAAGTAAATTGGTTCCTATTAGCATTGTTCTCTTTTGTTTCCGCTGCATACTCTCTACGAACGTTTTCGATTGATATTCACCCCCCCCCCTCTCTATCGACTTTCACGATCCAACATTCAATCCCATGGAAATGGGGATCTAGGAGAGGCTGGCTATATGACTGTGTGGTTGAGCAGCAAAGTGTCTCTAACACCACCAAATAAGATAGTTCGATCTTGGTCGGACGACCATAAGAGAACGGCCGAGTGGCCTAGTATCTCTGACACCACCAAGTAAAACAACTCAATCCTAGCTAGGAAGCTAGGAGAAAATGGTCGTGTGGCCATATGGTCAAGTAATTGAGTGTCTCTGACACCACCAAGTAAGTTAACTTGGCATAGACAAAAGGTTGAGAAGGAATGTTGTTAGATGTGAGCAGACTAAGCCAGGTGGGAGATTGACCTGAGGAGGTAAATGTAGCTAGGCCACTATCAAGGTTGCTGTTGAGCTTCTCTGTCCATGTTGTCACCATAGTTGTAGTGTACTTAATACTGACTTGGGTGTGTCTTGTAAGTGTTGTAGATGATCTTAGCATTGGGGTGGCGTAGATGATCATTTGAGCATATGGTGGTAGAGGCTATTAGAACTAACCAACTCCTTTACACTGAAACCCACAATCTTTGAATTTCTCAATGCCTTCACTCATGTTCCTGGAGACGGTGTCAAAATGATGCAGATAAAATCTCTCCAAGACTCCTAACCTCCTGCCCTACTGCACTACTTAAATCGGGTTCGCACTAATAGAGCTCCGTCTGTTCTGCACCAAGACTACCTCCTATAGTAGTCCACCACCGCTGAGCAAGCCTTCGATATGAGATGTTAACACAAATTAGTGAAGGCCAATGGTGCTGGCTTTGCCCCTCCAATACTTAAGTCAGTATAAGGTTATAAAATAGAATTTGCCTTCTCTAAGGGAAGGGCTTATGCTAGAAAAGAAAGTATTTTCCATTGGAGAAGAGCTATAGCAAGTTGCGAAAGTAGGTGTCTTCTGTTGAGGAAGGACTTTTTGGAGGAGCAATGAGGAAGAAGAAGAATAGTGGTGGAGTTGATCAACTACTATGTTGACCTAGAAATACTCATAGAGTTTGAATTTGGGAGCAAGGAAGAGAGAGCCAGCCCCCTTCTTTGTGAACTTCCTTTACCTTATATAGACATGAAGCTTCCTTCCACATGTATTCTCCCATACCTTTGACTATCAACTTATATGTGTATCGCGGTCAATTCCCTATATAGGGAGAAGTATGATCATTGCCCTCTCTTTTCGGAGACAACTTTTGACATGCTTGACAAACACTAGTGAGGGTCCATGAATGATCTCTCTTCATCGTTCAAAGCCTCCTGTTTTCCCTATCCATTGTTACTATTTCCATCATCTCCCTTGGTCAACCTTGACTTTGTCCATGCTTAGTCCACTGCTCACTGTTCAACTCCTAGTCTAAAAATGGTTAGCATCGATAATGTAGCAAGGTATAGGGATGGATCCGGGAATTAGAGATGGGCTGAGCTAGACTTTGAATGTGGAAGGGATGAAGTTTAATGGACTAAGTAAAAAAATTTACATAAGTGATTACACTTCTTTAATTGTACTATTAACGAAGTATAATTGCACATTTTAAATAAGGCAAGCCCAGGATAGTCCATCTTAAAATTCATCCTTGATAAAGGAGTGGGGTGCCTCCTCAACCCACAATGAGCCGATTGAAACAATATCAAGTGTAGTTCTTCGTCACAGTATAAAAAGAGCTAAAAATTAAAAGAGCATCTTTTATTATCGTTATCAAACTACAAACAGGATACACTATTAGGATGATTAATAGACCATTTACTTAATCCTTCGGTTTAGTTTAGATCAATTCTATCCTATTCTTTAAATATCACTCTAATTTTTGTTGGTTATCATCAACATTTATTTTTCTCTTCTATTGTTGTTGATTTCTTCTTTTCCATCATTTATCAATTTGTTGTGAAACTTTTTTAAAGTATGATTACTAATCTATTTTAGTGTTTTTAGTCATTTTAAGAAGTAAAGTTAATATAACACTAAAGAGTTTGAATCTTATCGACCCTTTAGATTCCAAGTATATTTATCATTAATAAATTTAAATATATATTTTACTTGTTTTCTATTAGTTCAATCCAAATTTCAAAACATGGACCTTTGTCTTGCCAAATCAGGCAAAATCCGGTGTCCACTGTTAGATAGTGGACACCAGATTTTGGGGCTCCTATGGTGGAGACTGACACTGAACGTGGAGCCATCATCACTTCTGGTTGCTTTCCGAAGTCCATTCCACCATCGACTTAAAATAAAGTCTCCAGATGAAGCATGTTTTGACCAACATCACACCCACCAATCATGAGGTTATCTTGCGGTGGGCCCTCTCCCCATCCTTCATTGCTTTTGTTGTAGAGAGATATTTCTGGGTCCATTTATTGCGCCTTGCTCAAAGCAATTGAGCACCAAATCCTCCTTTTCGCTCCACTCTTCTTCGTCTCTCTTGTTGTTTGCTTCGGCCATCGCTTTGCTTCTCTCCCAAATGGAATCCCTCAAGCCCCAAGTAGAAGATCCATTGCCAACAGCGAAGCCACCCGATCTTCCATCTCGTAGTCGGCACTATTGTTATGGAGCACCATCTCCAAATCTTTTTCTATTTTTGGGGCTTTCCTTGCCGATTCATGGGTCTGGCGAATTCAAAATTATACTCATTGGGGTGATGCACCGTCGCTGCCAAACCCCAACAAGTATAATCCAAAACCTCTTCATGCAAAT
The DNA here is from genome assembly GCF_018446385.1 of Zingiber officinale. Lineage (NCBI taxonomy): Eukaryota > Viridiplantae > Streptophyta > Magnoliopsida > Zingiberales > Zingiberaceae > Zingiber > Zingiber officinale. Next base: position 121,090,379 of record NC_055998.1, read on the forward strand.
TAAGAATTGGGGATGGGCTATAGCCTAGGACAACCCATGCATAAATCCGTCTCGGGCAAGGTAGTCAACAGGATTGAAGTCCACCAGAGATATTTGCAGATGAGGATATTTTTGTAGCTTGGGAGACAACATCATCTAAGAGGCTATTAGCAAGAGAAGTGTTAGTGAAAATGATAAAATAGAATGGGAGAGGTTATGACCCAAAGGAGACGTCCAAGGGCAGGAAGTGTAGGTCTAGGTGAGGCCGGCTAAAGGGAGTAAATAGTCCTGAAAATTAAGTTAGAAAAATCTCTTGCTATTTAAACTAAGCAATGACACAATATTAGCAAAAATAAATAATTAACATAAAAGAAATGACTAAAAAGTAAGAAGGCTCAAACAATTCTTTGGTTACAACATAAATAGTTGTTAATCCAAGATAGTTGAAAAACTCACTAAAAATGCTCCTTCGTTGAAGGTGGAGTAGCTCTTTACACACTTAGAAAACTCAAGAATTAGAATTGAAATCGATACAATTGTTGTTATTCAATTCCTAACTCTAGGGAATTTTTTATAACCTCCTAGACTAAGTTACCATTGCTCGAAGGCGCCTCCAAAGTCATCCAGAGCACCTCCAAGTGGATAAAGCGTTATCCACTTCTCAACGATCAGCCAATGACTATTGTTCACTAAAGGTGCCTGTATGGAAGCTCTAGGGCGTCTTTAAGAGAGGCGTGAGATCACCTCCAAGAGAACTCCAGAGCATCTCTAAGTGAGGTGCGAGGGCACTTCCAGGTGAGGTGCGAGGGCACTTCCAAAAGAGCTCTAGGTTGCCTCGAGCACTATTCATCCGAGAATAAACAACTCCAATCGCTTGGGTAATGCTCCGGTCATCCGGATTTGAATTCATCCGAACTCAATTCCAATCTTCTCCTAGAACAGGTTTTCTCTCCGACTTCTCGTCCCTCGAACACTCTGTATGCATCCTTCTCATCCACCGGTGTATTCTTCCACGGCTTTTCATCCCTTGGATGCACTAAGCCCATCGACCCATTTTTCGTGCCACCCTTCTTGCTCATCGCATCTTTCGATCAACTTCTTGTGTTCCTAAGTTTCTGTACACTTAGACACAAGGTATTAAAACATCACATGACCTAACGTAACTTGGTTGATCACATCAAAACTAATCTAGGGTACTTACAGGAAGATTCTCATAGCTTGGGACAGTCGAAATCTAGGGGAAGCATCCATGGACAGGGAGGTTCTTATAACCTTGGATAGTCGAAGTGTAGGGGAGACTTCGGTAGACAAGGAGGCTCTCGTAGCCTGGGATAGTCGGAGTCCAAGGGAGACTTCTGTAGGTAGGGAGGCCCTCACATCTTGGATAGTCGAGGTCCAGGGGAGATCTCCAAAGGCAGGGAGGCTCTTACAACTTGGGATAGTTGAAGTCCAGGGGAGACTTCTGCAGGCAGGGAGGCTCTCACAACCTAGGATAGTAGGAGTCCAAGGGAGACTTCCATGGTTAGTGATATCATCATAGCCTTAATCATCACACCACCTGCGAGACCATTAGCCAGAGATTTGTTAATGATAATGATAAAGTAGAATGATTGGAGGAGTTGTAATCCAAGGGAGACGTCTATAGGCAAGGAGGTTCTCGCAGCCTGGAATAATTGAGATCCAAAGGAGATCTTCAAAGGCAGGTAGTCTCATTTAACCTGGGATAGTTGAGATCTAGGAGAGATCTCTAAAGGCAAGGAGACTCTCGCAGCCTAGGATAGTAGGAATCTAGAGAGACTTCTACAAATAGGGAGGTTCTCGTAGTCTGGGGAAGTGCTAGTTAGAGAGACATTGGCAGAAATGATGAAGTAAAGTAATCGAAGGGGTAGGAATCCATGGGAGATATCGCCGAACGGGGGTGTTCTCATAGCCTGGATTGTGTGTTTGTGTATGTTCCTGAGCGAGATGCTCCCGTGCTAGTTAAACAAGACGGGTGGACAACCACTTCTTCATTCTAGCAATTTGGCTACAAGGTTGCTTTGGGGATGTTCCCAAAGGGGATGTTTTCAAGTCGTGCACTTCTGCTTGGTCACATTTCTGGTGAGCACGCTTAGACTTGTTTGGGTATGTATGCCTAGATAGGGATTGCGAGACGCATCAAGATTGATAGTGGATTTTGTATTTTACACTTAATGCATATTGTTTCTTTGCAGGCTATTGTTTGAACCTCTAGCTAGGCACTTGCTTGGGGAAATCTCCCTTCTAGGAGTACACTAACTTGCTCGCCAAGCAAATCAAGGCAATTCTCATTGAAAACACCAAGAGAATTAAACCTTAAGACCTCAAGCAATTAGTTTTCTCCTTTTCCTTCTATAATTAAGGTGGCAAAAGATGATTCACTCGTCCACAACAACTCTGTCAACCCTTTTCCCCTTTTTCTTCTACAATTATGGTGGCAAAAGATGATTCACTCGTCTCCAGCGCCTCCATCAACCTTTTTCCTCCTTTTCCTTCTATAATTATGATGGAAAAGGCAATTCACTCGCCCCAGCGCCTCCGTGAGCATATCCCTAGGTCAACATGGAAGAGGTAAAATATGAATAACTACTAGACTTGGACAGTTAAATAGCACATGGGGGAGAGCTTGCACCCGCCTACTAACCAAGATTTAACCTCCAAATCTTATAATGACAACACCATCAAACACTAGCCAATTGTCCATCCCGAGAGGACATCCTTCCACAATTATGGTTAAATAGAAAGTGATTCATGGACTCGGAATCCTTGTTCTCATCTGATGAATTAATGTATTGGTTTAGTTTTTTGTGTTTGCAACAATTTTATCGTCAATTTTATCATTAATGACGCTCTACTTTTGGCATCAACAATTTATTAACTGCTGTTCTTCCTATAACACTGCAACTTAAAACTTGATGTAAGATACAAAACAAGTCTCGACATCTACAAAAGCTTGACTCAGAACAAAGTGGACTAAAGAAAAAGAAGATTGATAGGATGTATCTTCACATATTTGGCATAAATAAAGCTTGTGCAACAGATGAATTCAATGTGCTTTGTCATTCATTCTCTAGCAGTTGATGCCACATTCCTGCACATTTGGCCCAGTCACTCGCGTGGTGAACGGGTCGATACGTACCCATAACAGGGAGAAGATCGACGCGAGAAGAATGGACCAAACCACAACGATCGTAGGTGTGCGGTTCTGCCTACCCATAAGACCTTTCAAGAAGGGGTACAGGTGAACAATCACCCAGAAGGCAAAGAAGAGCTTCCCGAAGAGAGGTCCCCAAGATTGGTAGCCACTGTTTATCGCATAGGAGATCCCAGCAACCACACCAACCAGGTTTACTATGAGAAGGGTGGTTGGTGGTATCAACAGAGTGGTCCACTTGAACATGTAGAGCTCAGCAAAGTCACCATCTTCGTCTGAAGCTTTGGATGTAACAGTGAAGTTGGTGTCGATACCGGCAAGAACTTTGAGAAGGCCTTGGAATACGGCAAATAGATGGGCTGAGACGCCACCAATGACCCAGAATTGTTCATTCCTCCACCATTCGTCAATGCCGACACCACTCCACCTCATTTCCAGAATACCAGTAGTGAAGATGGAGATGAAGAGAGAAATGAACCAGATACTTGCAACATTGCTAATCTGCAATCAAAAGAATTTATCAGTACCCAGTTCATATAGCCATAACATTTATCTTGTTTGAACATCGATAACTTTATTGAAAGTGGAATGAGGGTTGTCAACCGAAGCAAAGGAAAGAACACTTGGTAAACAACAATGAACTAATGGATTTCTAGATTCGCAAGAACTGGAAAATGTTTGTACCTGGGGGATAATGAATTTGCCTGTGAGTAAACAAATGGCTGGCAATGTACAGTATAGCAGGAGGGGAACCGAAGTCAGAGGGTAAATGGTGGTGTTGATGTATGCAAATCTTTCCAGGAACCTCAATCGTCCGCCATAACCATACCATATCGGGCAATGGCGGCTAAAGAGAATCTCAACAGATCCCAAGGCCCATCGAAGCACTTGGTTCAGACGATCTGAAAGATTGATAGGGGCAGAACCTTTGAATGCTGCGCGCTTAGGCATGCAGTAGATTGACTTCCAGCCACGGGCATGCATCTTGAATCCAGTGAGAATATCTTCTGTCACAGAACCGTAAATCCATCCAATCTGCAAAATGGAAAGTGAAACTCTAAGAAAGTTCATTACAATGCAAAATGGCATGAGCCTCAGCAGATGGAGCTATGTTGCAAGCTATAGTCAATGAGTTGAAATTGAATTTTATGAACCATTTTTCTTCATTTCAAGTTCAATTTTGTTGTGGCAATCAAGTTATTCTCTGAATTTGATACTTACAAATCGTAAATAGAGATCGAGGAATTTATCTAGAATTGTATGTTACATTACTTAGACCAATTGACATAAACTTTAGCACAGAAGAAAGTGAGGCATGAAGAACTAAGGGTACAGATGTGTCTTTTTTATACCTCACTTCCCCATTCTGTTTTATCCTCGTAACCACAGCTGATGACATGAATAGCTTCTTTCAAAAGAGACTCAGGAGTCGCAGACTGAGGAACACCTCCATTTTCCATCAATGTCGAGGCAACAAAGACAGCCGATTGGCCAAACCTTTGCTCCAGACTCATTTGTGACATAAGCAGTGACTTCTCATCGTCAAAGCCAGCGCCTATTTAACCATAAGATACATACTAAATTCCTAGGACGAGATATAGTGTCATACTGATTAAGTGCAGTATGTTACAAATCCTTAAAAAAGAATTACCTTCAACTCCCTCTTCGATATCTTCTAGATTAAATATTGGAACAGTATTATCCAAATGTTTGCTTGCCTTTTTCTTTTCTGAACTTCTCTTGCTAGATTTAGATTTCTTCTTACGGGAACCTCCACAGCAGAAAGAGAAGGAATTCTTTGATTTGTTCTTATTCTTGATAGGAGGTTCATAACCGTACAAAGCCGTTCGGTTGAAGACACAACCCGTGCCGACATAAACAGGGCCTTGGATACCATCAAGACCTCTCAAATTGATCTATGATGCAAAGCAATATAAAAACAAGAGACAGTAAGAAGGAAGAGAATAGGGAACAGATATAATGAGACAATCTATGAATTATGATGGGAAGCTTGTAGTATATCTGTACTTACATCAAAAAACACTGTATTACGGTTGGCATATCGATCATGCTTGTCAATACCATCAAATCTTTGAGGGAATTGTACATAACAAACTTGCCTTCCGAGATTTGGATCCATAAGAAAGCACATTGCTTCTCTCAAAGCCTTACTGTTGTTTATGTAGTGATCACAATCAAGATTCAACATAAAGGGTCCATTAGTAAGAACTGCTGACACACGTACCTGTGGAAGAGTTTATATAGGTTAAAATGGTTTAAATGACAGATGTGTCTTAAACAGGTAAAATATTATTAAGTAAACAATGTATTCAGAAAATTTATACTCAACCATGCATTTATTTACTTACAAGAGCATTCATAGCACCAGCCTTCTTGTGATGTTGGAAACCTGGACGTTTCTCACGAGATACATAGACTAATCGTGGCAGCTCGTTGCCTTCAGTGTCAAGCCCTCCACTATGACCCAAGAAAACCTGAATATTAATCATGGAAGATGAATAAGAACGATAAGTATCTTGAAATTTGAACCATGCAGATAAGTTATCATTAAATAGTATAAAAAAATGATTGATTAGATTTATTCAGACTATTAAGCATACTTTATAATCAAAAACATTTCTTTCACATTCCAAAAGTACTAGAATCCTTGGATGTTCTTCACAACATAAATTTACCAACCTGGATCATTCCAGGATGATCCCTTGTGTTATTGCCAGGCCATGGCGTGCCATCCTGCATGATCCACCCTTCATCTGGAACTTTTTGTGCTTTTGCGACAAGGCCATTGATACGGATTTTAAATTCTTCGTATTCCCTCTGCACTTACAAAAGTGTGTGGTCAGAAAAGATATAAAGCATGAGAGCATAAGTATTAAAGCTAAGCAAAGACCAGACCTTCATTGCTCTGCGATCTTTCACAAATGAAGGTTGAACTTTATCCTTCAGGTAATCAATCTTCTGTGAGAAGTACCATTCAGGAGCCCGCGGCTCGATGCTATATTTCTTACAAAAAGGAACCCATTTTCTTGCGAACTCTGAAGTTTCAGATAGTGCTTCAAATGTGAGCATAGCAGCACCATCATCAGAGACATAGCAAGAGACCTTATCGATAGGGTAGTCTACAGCTAGGATCGATAGCACAGTGTTGGCTGTTACAAGAGGAGGCTCTTTCAAAGGATCAACAGTACTGACAAAAATGTCAACAGCAGCTAGCTCAGACAGTTCACCCTCTCTATCATATCTGTTATTCAAATGAAACTAAATGAACAAGTAGCATGAGCCAATTAAATGTACCATTTAGGAGGAGAAACACTCAGCAAAAAACTGAACTCGATACCTAATCGCCAATCTGTCAAGGTATGTTTCACGGTTCACAGGAAACCACTTGGGGAACTGATCCAATATCCAAGATATAGCGAACCATATCTCACATATTACAGATAATAACCATAAAGCATAGGCATTGCGGACTGGATTTGTGATACGATAGTGGAGGAAAACACAGAGGATAACAAGACGTAACACAATAACCATCCTGTATGGATTTATCTTGGAAGATGAAACAGGAACTTTCCTTGAAAGAGGCTGGCGGGCTTCATCATTCCTGCATAACAACTTACACTTAAAATAAGAACTAAGTACAAATAAAAAGACCAAAGATAGGACGTTAGAATAATTATAGCTTTAACATTGGCACTTAGAACATAATTTTCATTGATGAGCCAAGAAATAATTTCATTTTGTAAAGAAATTAACACAAGACTGGCTGCTGATGCGCATGAGCTCTTTTGACTAGTTAAAAGGACAGCAGAGAGTTATAAAGAAGAGATCATCAGCCAGGCTCGGGACACAACCATGGAGTTGAACCAGTATTAGAATGTTAAAATAAGATAAAAGATAAGTATTTTGCTATTGGTGTGGAGCTCATGTACAAACATGAGTAGCAAGGCAAAATAGCCTCACAAGTGCAACCAATCAAACAATCATAATGCGATCATATACTTAGTTCTTGAGATCGGTCTTTGTCCTCTCTCTCTCTCTACCCTCTCTCCTATCAATTTATTTGCTGATCTAGCCCCCGGGATTATGGTGCAGCGACAGGGCATCCAGGTTGTTATCCAGGCGCCCACAGTTTGATCCCAGCTATGGCGAATATACTTGAATTTTTCCTCCAAATGGGACGCGCAATCAAAGGATGCTGAGCTTCTTGGCCGCCCGCCATGAGCGCTTCCCGATTTACCCTGGTGGTCGATGGGAAAATTTTGTGAGGTCGGGCTGGTCACCCCCAGGGCTAGCTGGCTTTATCATAATTTGTTTGCTGATCTAAGAATGAAGAGACCATCACTTGCATGCTCCATCAACTAATTAAGGTTAAAGGGATCGTTTGTTGTGTGCTCCTTGATTTTTTTTTATTTTATTAGCTTGCATGAAAATTATCGTTCATTTCATTATCTATGCTACAGCATGAGAGGGATTATTGGATTAAGATATAACCTACACAAAGGCATACTTAGTCTTATACCTATTTTTTTAGATAGAACTAATCATGTTTAGGATGTTTATGTTGAGTTTATAAATAATGTAATTACTCTATATGTAATATAATGCAATATAATATTTCTTTCCAAAAATTCTCTATAGGCCTTCCAACATGGGTAGCATACTTAATGCAGTTATAGCACAAACAACACCAGTAACTCCACAACATGTTAACTATTATGCTATTTACAAACATTTTTGCTTCTTTCAAGAAACCAAATGAATGAAAAAAATCAATACGTTAATAAGTCTACTCCAAAGAAGAGACAAAATGTTAAATTTGACATACTAAGAAACTTTAAAGGGAAGAAAAAACTCACAATAAAGCATCATCCATATTATAATCAGTAGTTGCATCAATATCACCAGCTCCCCTGCCTTCAGAAGGAGGATGACTAGTGCCATTGGTCATTGGCACACCATTCTTGTCTTGCTTCAGCTTCCATCCATCTACTCTCTCTTTCCAGGCAACCGTACCAAATTCTCTAGATGTGCTAGCTGAATAAGGAAAAAGGATAACAATAGAACATCTTAAAAAGCAATAGCAAAACATAAGAAAATATCAACTTGGAGTACAACATAAATAAATAACTCTAAAATCAAGTTTAAGTTACATACGCGAACGGAAAGGTAGTGGATGAACACGCTTTCCACCTCCACCTGGGGACATCATATGATCAGGCGATTGAATCGGCAGTTCCCCTGAGAGCTACAGAAAGCAATAAAAAACATTATCACACAGTTTTTCATCCAAAGGGCATGGAGACAGTAATGGAAATGGTATAATTAAGGCATACCCCCTGGCTATGAGTGAGCAAGGGAATGTGATTGCGAGGGATCTCTCCACTATCATACTTTGGAGGACCAATTTCTCCCCCCTGTTCATGATGCCAACCCAACATCCGTTCAGAAATTTTTGGCTTTTGATCCTGCTTGCCAGTCGGATAGTTAAAATTGCTCACATCATCAACATCAGCATCATCACCCTCCTCTCCATGAACAATAGGGCTTCCTACGCATAACAACAGAACGCTTGAACCAACTAAAATTTTTCAAATTTCATTCAAAGATTTGGGAAAAAAAAATTGGGGCAGAGCAATTAAGTCCAGGAGCAAATTGAAAGGCACATTAATGCAGATTGGTTCAGATGCAGATCAAAACCTTTATGCCTCTTGTACTTGGTTTTGCACTGGGGACACGACTGTTTCCCATCCTTCCTCTCATATTCATAGCACGGTCTGCAAACAGGAAACCCACAAACATCGCATGCAACAAATTGATCACCATCCACCGTTGTGCCAACATCATCGCCGCAAATCTGGCACAGTTGGCCACCAGAGTGCTTCAGAGGTCTCTGCATCCGGTCAAAGGTATATTGAGTCAACCATCAATCACAAAGAGAATGACGCTTCGGAATACAGAAACTTCAACTAAAAATTGAGCACATTTAAGCTTAAGCAACGCGTGAGCGCGAGAGAGAAAGAGCGAGATTTTTGGGAAGCGCGATCGTACCCCTTTCTCTCCTTCGCCCTCCATGGATAATTCTCCAGAAAAGTGCTAGTTTTAATCGGATCTGCGTAACAAATAACTCAAATTTTACAATCTTAGCTTAGCAGACCGCATGGAATCTGACCAAACATCTTCCCCTATCAAAAACACACGTAATCTATCAATACAACAGGGCAAAACGTCCAGAACGATTAAACCAAAACCACGACCATTCATCAATTGAGCAAATGTATCTCACGGTCAAACCATTCTCATTAAAAACTTTTTTTTTCAAGAAGATGAAGAAAAATCTCACCTTTACTGGAAGATCGCTCAAAGGAGACACCAAACTAGCCTCTCCTGCCGTGCATCTTCCCTCTCCTCCAAGAGAAGGGTTGTGAAGGAGAATCTCGCTACAAGAGCACAATCGCCACCGACTCGTATTCAAAGACGAAAAGAGGAGGAGATGGGAGCGGAGGAAGCAACGCTCTAACGAGGGAGCCAATAACAATATGACGCTTCCTCTTCTCCATCCACCAGCTTACTAAGGGCTCAAGAACTCATCAATGGCATCAATGGCATCAATGGCGATGGTAAATGAAAACAAAAGAGTGTGAACTTCAAATAAGAAACGACCGCGTCGGGATCCCCTCCAACGACGACTGGAACCATCCGGATCCAATCCAACAGTGACGTGGGGTTCACCGAAGATAGGCGCTCAGGCGGCTTCGACGCTCGAATTGGAAGCTGCAAATAAAAAGGATGTTGGAGACGATCTTCCACTAGTAAAGCTAGAAATAAGAGGAACACCTTAGAAAAACTACCTTCCTCTCCAGGTCAAATCTGTGCAGGGGCCCAAATGACTACCTAGTCACAGTGCAGAGTTCGAAAAGGCGTAAATTTTAGGGGACTGGAAATGTTGTCCCAAATCGCCATGTGGGTGATGAAGAGGTTCCAGGTTGGCGAGCAAAGGGCTATTTCGTTGAGTACAGTCATATTTGAAAAAATAAAATAAAAAAAAATAATTCCAGCCTCATTGACTATAAAAATTATAAAAAAAATTTATAGGACGGAGTCAATCCTATAAAAATTTCCTACTAATCATTAGAATAAATTGTAAACCTCAATATCCTTGTGATTACACCTTTATTTAGAGAAATTTTTTTTTTATAAATATATCATAACTAAGGATAAATTATGGATATCTGAATAACAACTTAAATATTAGAACAACCACAGTGGGAGCTCTTTCCGAGCTCCCACTGTGACGTGGATGGGATGAAAAACCTCCCTCCCATAGTGGAGGGAGGTTTTTTGATTAAAATGAAGAAGCGGCTCCGCCGCTGTGGAGCCGCTTCTTCATCTTTTTCATTTTTTTTTATTTAATAATTAAAAAAAACAAAAAACTTGATAATTAAATCTGCTTCTCATTTCAGTGAGAACAGCCGTTGGGCAACGGCTAATTTTTAGCCGTTGTTCAACGGTCATAATTATTTTTTTTTTAATTTATTTTTTTTATAAATACATGATCGATTTTATATTTTTCATTCATCTCCTTGTTATCTTTGCTTTCGATTTCTTTCCTCAATTCTCTATATTTTTCAACCACAAAAATATCTTGATTTATTTCTAATGACTCACAATCCAGCTCGATCTATGCTTCAGGAATTCTGGAGAAATGAATTGGCGGAAGATGCGGAGGATATAGATGAACGAAGAATGCTCCAACTATATGAGCAGCGACAAACGGTACATCAAAGAGCTCAAAGTTCTTCCAGTAGAACACAGAGGAGAAGGTATTTGAATCGGGATCGTGAAGTTGGGCATGCTCGTCTTTTCAATGATTACTTTTCTGATGATCCGGTATATCCTGATGACATATTTCGACGTCGATTTCGAATGAAAAAAGAGTTATTCCTTCGTATAGTTGATGCCGTGAAAAATCATTCCGAATATTTTCAATGGAAGGTCGATGCAGCAGGGAAAAAAGGTTTGTCACCACTTCAGAAATGCACACCGGCTATTCGTCAATTGGCGTATGGAGCCCCTGCTGATCATTATGATGAGTATCTACGGATTGCTGAAACAACTGCCATCCAATGTTTATTCAACTTTTGCCGATGTGTAATTGAAGTGTTTGGTGCCCAATATTTAAGAAGACCTAATGCTGCTGATATCCAACACTTGCTTGAAATGCATGAGCAGAGACATGGTTTCCCTGGTATGTTGGGCAGTCTTGATTGTATGCATTGGCAATGGAAAAATTGCCCCGTCGTTTGGAAAGGTCAGTTTACTCGAGGAGATCATGGCGTCCCAACAATTGTGCTCGAAGCCGTTGCATCTTCGGACTTGTGGATATGGCATGCCTTTTTTGGGATTGCAGGGTCACGCAATGATATCAATGTGCTTAATGAATCACCATTATTCAACGACGTCTTACAAGGGAATGCACCAGAGGTTAATTTCACGATTAATAATACACAATATACAAAAGGATACTATCTGACCGATGGGATCTATCCAGAATGGGCTACTTTCGTCAAGAGCTTTCCATGTCCCCAGGATCCTAAAAGAAAAATATTTAAGGAACGACAGGAGGCTGCGAGAAAAGATGTCGAGAGGGCATTTGGGGTGCTCCAATCACGATGGGCAATGATAAAAGGTCCAGGACGATTTTGGTACAAGGACAATTTGAAGGACATCATGTATACCTGTATTATTTTACACAACATGATTATTGAGAATGAGGGAGATGCAGTAGTCAATTGGTCGGACGATGAAGGAGATTCTCAATCACAAATATTTCAAGGCTCCACTCAAGAATTCCAAGCATATATCCGTAGAAATTACGAGCTACGTGATAATCAGCTACATCATCAACTTCGAGCCGACTTAGTTGAGTATATCTGGGCACGCTATAATTGTAATCAGTGAAAAAATAATTTATTAATTGCGATATATGTATTGTGATATTTATGTAATTTTTTTAATTATGAAAGTTATTTTATGTTAGTAATTTATGAATTTAAATTTTATTAAAATTTAATTATATAAAATGTAAATATGAAAAAGAGATAATGAAATATATATAATGAAAAGTGTGGGACCCATGAAAAAGTTGTTGAGAGGTTTTTTGATAGTGGAAAGAGGTATGGGATTTTTAACTTTTGATGTGGCGCAGATGTTGCAACGAAGGAGCTCACAATGAGGTTTAACCACTGTGGATGCTCTTATACCACAGTACTATAGTCCCAAGTATGAGTACAATCATAGATGATAGTCAATTTTTTTTAATTGATATAATTTATAGATTAATTCATTAAAAGTAAAACTTGATTCTTATATAAAATTGGAGGCGATGATAGTCAATTTTGATGGTAATAAAAAGTATTTATAAAAAAAGATTAATCAGACTGGTAACGTTGAGTCTGGATGATCGATCCGACTCCACAAAGTTTTTCATCGGCGACCAAGATAAATTGGGAAGCGCTCACAGCGGGCAGCCCAGGAGTCCAGCATCTTGGCATAGCTGAGACTCGAACTGTGGATACCTGGATAATAATCTGGATATCCTACCGCCACATCATAATCCCCAGGCTTGATATTTATATTATAATATTAGGTTGTTAATCACCTATTATAAAAGACCTAATGTAAGATTAGTATGGTTTAGCTTGGTCATTATTTTATTTCACCTTGAATTTATACTTATCTATTTGTCCGAGGTCAATTAATATATAAAATTATCTTTACCAATATATTTTGGGGTTAAAATTTTATATCCTTAAATTTAATGACCACACTGAAATAATATTTTTTGCTTAAGAGGACATCTCTTTCCATGTGGCCTAGGATACCCTTCTCGTTCTACCCAAAGTTGGTTTCATATAGAGATTTTGCAATGTAAAAGCCCTCGCTCATCCTGTGCTTTCTTGCCTTCTCTACTTCATATATTCCAGACCCATCGAGTGTCCACTGATGAACTGACTGCTACTCTACTTCATTCCTCTCATCGTCCTCTGCTCCTGACTATAAGGAAATTCTTCAGATTCTTCACTGGAAATTTTCCTAGATTGTGCAGGTTTAAGTAGTTGTTTGTTAGTTTATCTTAGAATACTGTCAGCATGTGCTTACACTGCATACTGTCGATCGTCAATCTGCTTTGCAACGCTTTCAGAAACTTGTTAGAGTTTGAAGAACAAACAGGGAAAAAAAATGTGTTTTTGATTAGAACTTTTCTTGCATTCAGTTAAGATGGGTCCAGCTTTTAGGCCAGGAAGAAGAAAGAGCCACTGCAAACCCTACCCTGGGCACTTTAAGAAGAAGAAGCCTTCAGATGATCTCAGGGATGGTGGCTGCTCCAGGCAAACTATGCCATCAAATTTGGAAGAGGAAAGCACAGTTCCTCACGTCGCTGGCTACTCCACCCCAAAGACAAAGAAATCAAGGATACCGGAGCAGCTCAGCTGCCCTCCGGCACCCAAAAAGAGAAAGATCACCACCACAACCGCCGCCTCCACCAACTTGCACCCGAACACATCTCCGTCAATCTCGTTCTTCACATCGCCGGACCTCGACCTCTTCTTCCTCTACGCGCTGCATGAGATCATATAGCACCATATCCTACTGTCCTTCTAGCGTCTCTATGGATTGGCGAGTGATTTCAACAGCTTCTTTTTAGAGCTGGGAATTGTTTTCTTAATTCCTTCGCATCCTGCATCATTCTTGCAGAGTGTTATTTTATTTTATTTTTCTGTTTGTTCTTTTGTTTGTGTGTAAGAGACCGATGAAGCTTTGAAACTGAAGCGTCGTTGTACTTTTTGTTCCTTTCCTTGGTAGGTTTGCTGCTGTATGTCAGACTATCAGCCTTCTTTAGAATTTGAATTGGATTCCCTGTTGTTGACTGGAATTTGAGAAGGATCAACAAGGCTTTCCATGATCATGGTCGGGAATTCATCGGACAGTAAAGAGGAGATTGTGCTAGTGGAGTGTACTCCCCGCAGGCGTGACCAAAAGGAGTTCTTTTGTTGTGATGTGGTAGGGCTGTGCTTGAGTGAGGAAGATAAAGAGACCCACCACCGCAAGGCAGATGATCAAAGGTAGTGTGATTTTCTTGAATTTGCAATGATATATTTTTCCATTTAAAATATCAGATGATGAATAACACGACTAAGGGTTATATTAATTGAATAAGAGAGAAAATAAAAAACACAGAAAATTTTACTTTTGTTTCTGGCTAAGAGCTTCACTCATTCAAAAGCTATGTATTAACCATTTTCATACGAGTAACATCACCCACAAAAAATTGAGAAATGCATGTTAAACAACAAAGGGGAACAGGCACTGCAGGGTACATCCAACCGGGATTGACAAGAAAATGGATATCAGGTAGTCGCGGTCGATCCCTTCAAAAGCTGCATATTGATCTACAAACTCACCTGCCTAAAGAAATGCAACAATGATAGGCCTTGGTGAATGTAAGCTTATAAAATTCAATGAACTCATCGAATAATTTGGATGATGAATATAACCTCTCATAAGTGCTTAAAATGCAAAACTTTGGTAACGGTGGCCTGCCCCTCAAATGGAAAAGTACAAGAATGCTACTGCACTGAATGTGGGAAATGTTAATCATGGCTGAGATGTCTCAAACTCTGTACACTGCTCGAGAACCATTCGTAATCTTAGCTGCAAATTAGATCTTGGGAAGTTAGGGATTGAAAATCTCTTCAGCTAAAGGTGTAGATAGAAAAGGAAATTTAGACCTTGCAATCCGAACAGGGATCATTAAGCATAGACTTTAGTTGAAAAATTATCCCTGCAGTTTGAAGTTTTGTAACCCTTCTGGATGAACCAGCACTGCTCGGATTTGTCAGGTTCAATAAGCACCAAAGAGAAGCCAATCGTAGAGACTTATCGTTGCTCTGCAAGAACTTGATTGCAAGTGAGGGCTTGTGATTATCATCATAGGCAATAAGATAATCTGTCACTGAATCTTTATCAAAATCACTCCAGGCTGCAATGTTGCTGAGAACAAACATTCCCTGAAAGAAGTTACAAGATAACACTTGCATCATAAGAACCTATTAAAAAAAAGAGAGAATGCTCGGATTGAATTCATTTTACTTGAACCTGCATAATTGTCTGGCTAATAAATGTAAGGTTGAACATTAAATCCCAAATTGCAGAACCAAAATGAAAGTTTGAAACCACATTTTTCATGTGTCAAAAGCTACCGCATAGGTTTACTCTTTGAAGCTGATGTATCCACCTATGTCCAGACTCATTTGCCATGGCAGGCAACAGGTTTTTATTTACGAAGTTAACATTGAAGTAAATACATTTTTATGGACCATTAATCTGAAAAAAAATTAGAATCTGTCATTATTTTCATGCGAACAGATTCAAGCAGATTAGTATTATTGTCTAACAGTTTAACTAGGATGAGCAAGTGTAGTTGGTGTTGTTTTGTAACCAATGTCTGAAGCAGAGATGGGAAATAATAAAAAAGAGAGGAAGAAAATGATAAGATGTGTCATCTAAAAGTAGAAAAGTGGCGCGGCAAAAATTGAGGGATGGAGAATAGCTAAAATCTTATTGAGGAAAAAACCTAAATAAAAGGAAAAAAGAGCCAAGTCAACACTAACCTGAATGCATACTCCTAGAGAGGAAGCCTGTTTCAATTGTCTGGTAACAGCATCCAGAATTAAACTATAACATTTTTCTGTAAATATATGTTCAACAGAGCTGCACCCGTCAATAAGATTATTTACAAGCGCCAAAGCTTGCTCCTGGATAGAATGCTCAGCATCTGCATTATAGAATGCACTCAGTTACTCTGATAATTTAGTGAATGTTAAGATGTCTAAGAGAGTTTATTACCATTTAACAAGCTTACTAAAGTATGCAATGACAGCTCTTTAAGAATGCATTCTTTATCAGTTGTGTTGGCAAGGAATAGAAAATTCCTCAACACTGATAGAGATTTTAATCTCAGTGTTGAATCCATTGATGTAGATAGTCGAACAAGTTGTGAGACACCTCCACATCGGATTAGAACAGATTTCCGTGAAGCACAGATGACAATAATATTGCAAAGAGCACCAAGCGCAACAAGCTACAAAAAGACAAATAGCTCATTCACACAATTAACTATCAACTAAGCAATATAAGAAAATATTATTTCCAAAGAATTGTTCCAATATAGTATCCATCAAGCAGACACTAAATGGGTTCACAACATATTCAGCATGTGTCATGCTGCTTCAAATTTAAAATTTCGAGTTGTGCCTGAGTTTATGCCATGTCAGTGTGATTTTGATACTTATTTAATTAATTATTAATAACATAATTAATTTTACCTAATATACTTAATTTTTAATGTACCGTCCACCAAATATCATAACCAAGTCCACAAAATATCATAACCACAGTGAAAATTTATAATATCATAACCAAGTCCATAAAATATCATATATTGGTGCCGTCATCTTCATCCTCAAGCAAAAGTATTACTAGAAGTATTAGTATTACCACAATTAATTATGTTGTACTTAGAAATTAAACTATCAAAAGGATGCAATAACCATCCTAGTTGCACCTATTCATCTTGCTATGGTATCTCCTTAAATAATATGAGCTTTAACACGACTATAGCAATTAATGGTGTTTCTTATGTGTGAGTGAGGTTAAAAGTGGGTCTATCTATTCAGGATCAGTTGCATGAATCTTATCCTCCATTGAACTCTATGCAAGGCTATTATTACTAGTAATATTCAAATGAATTTAATAATTTTGTGGAGTTCAAAGTCAGTTGAGTTTATAAATTATATACCTCAGTGTTTTGCTAATAATCGAACATTAAAGGATAAAGTCACTAGGATTGAAAAAGTCTAGTCTGAAGGATATTTTGAAAATATTAAGATTCTGCAGACACTTAGCAAAACTAATAATAATCATAATAAAATATTGGGTGAAAGAATTGAAAAATCCCTATAAATTAATAGAAATAAACAACACAAGTTAAAGCTACTTTTCCTTTTATGCAGAAATACAGCATTTCATATAAAATCATTAGCAAATAAACAATCACAATCTTACACCTGACTTGTAAATATAAAGAAAGTTTTTATTACGTCAATGTAGATCTTTAACCTGTATGGAACTGGATGGGTCATACAAAAGCTGGACCAAGCGAATAACAACTGCCTCATTGGAAAGAGAGCCTGCACTTAGGTTCTGTAACCGATCCTGCTATTGGTTAGCCTAGATTTTAATGGAGATTATAAAAGTATTTAACAAATTCAGAACCTTCAGAGACCGAGTGATATTCCTAATACAAATGCATGCTGCAGCACGAACTTCTGCACAATCATGTTCCAATGAATCAATGACCAAATCCAATACCTGCAGGAATAAGTGAAGAGGTTAAATTAAGCACAAAATGTCATGAAGGTCATTGCTTGATATAAACTAAGATAAGACAAAAAAAAAAAAAAAAAAAGGCAGCCCGGTGCACGAAGCTCCCGCCATGCGGGGTCTCGGGGAAGGATCCATTGTA
This sequence comes from Zingiber officinale, assembly GCF_018446385.1. Taxonomy (NCBI): domain Eukaryota; kingdom Viridiplantae; phylum Streptophyta; class Magnoliopsida; order Zingiberales; family Zingiberaceae; genus Zingiber; species Zingiber officinale. The sequence continues at coordinate 121,108,138 of NC_055998.1, forward strand.
CGCAACCTTACCCTGCTTTTTGCAAGAGGCTGTTTCCAGGATTTGAACCCGTGACCTTTTGGCCACAAAGTAACAACTTTACCGTTGTGCCAAGGCTCCCCTTCATAGACTAAGATAAGACAAATGCAAAGAAATTGAGAGTAACCTCTCCCAGAAACACTAGTCAAACATGTTTAAGGCTATTGAAAATCAATGGAATGAGGTAGAATTTTGATGAACAATTATGAAGTCTTGTAACAAAAATCAGCTGTTTTGAGTTTATCAACCGCTTTGATATTTAAGATCCAAACTATTGCATTTTCACCTGATTCATTACCCAAATAACCTGAATAAATAATAACTAGTAAATTTATTTAATTCCAACAGCATCTTCTACTCCTATATGAATATTATCACATGCCATGTAAACTAGTAATAATCATCTGCCAAAACAAAAAGAAATGGAGCATTACTTGATTTACAGAGATGTAGCAAGTGTAAAGGAACCTTTGCTAGAGAGTTCAAAATATAAATAGTTCAAACTTTAATAATACTTGTTAGAGACTTTCAGTTCCAAAATGTTTGAAAAAGTATAAGTCATTATAACTGTCTGTAGAAATACATGAATCATAACTTGGATCAGAATAAGTATTAACTTATACGGAACTTGATCATGATTAAAGAAAGATTACCAATATATGCATCCATTTGAGGTTGTACAAGTAAGCATTACATGAATTGTCTGTCGGTAAGTGTTAAAACTAGATACCATTTGCATTTTGTAAGTTATGGATGCCAAAGCTGTTTATATATTTCTATTGATTTCCAAACAATTATTTGGATTTCATTTTGATGAATACACTCAATGTCAAAATTCTAATAATGAATGCATTTGTGCCTGCATACTAAAAATACATTGTCGTGCATGTAACAATAGGTCATGTCCCAATTATTTGGGATTGGCTATATAGATTTTTGCCACAATTGAACTTCAAATTCAACCAAGATTCATGATGAGGTATTTTCCATTTTTACACATCATTGATTGAATAAATGGAGCAATAAGATGAGGATCTTTATAGGCAACAATAACCTAACCTTGTAGTACTTGTTGAAAATTACAGGTGTGCTAGTAAAAGTTTTCAAAAAAAGAATAATATTTTAAACAAAACTGAAATAATGTAAAAAATATATATTTAAAGTTTGAACCACTCAAAGTTGAATTAGTTTTGTGCCAAAAGTGGTATTTTTCTATTTGTAAACCCGGCCATGAACCAGGATAAGCATTAGTTATTATGAAATTTCAGCAAGAATAACAACATAATAAGCAAATAACTTTATCCTAGTAATGGGTAGTTTGTTAAGAACCATATCAGTACATGGCTATTTCTAAGAAAATATTAATGTGCAGCTAAGTCATATAATGAACTTTTCCCCCGGAGATATTCTGCTTCCTCTAATAGAAAAAGATACGAAACCATAGGCTACGAAGAACAAGCCCCTGATGCCAACATAATCTGTCATCTAATAAACCAAAAACATGGGTTTCCTTAACTTTAGATACACTTTCTGGAATTATTAACACAGGTAAGATTGGAACAAAAGAGTTTTATCTGGTAACTTTAAAGATTGATTAACAGCTTATCCCAAAGGCTTAAGTTGTGATAACAGTGAAATCTATGTTTTTTATGTTCATAACAGGCTTAACTTCTTCATGAAAAAAGATAATGAGAAGGAAAAATAGTACCATTCTAATTTGTTGATCAATTTATCAAGCAGTTCAATTAGAAGTAACATAAAGAACCAATCAGTTGAACGGCTTTTCCAAAATCAATGACCCAGTAATCCATGAAAATCTTTTCATTATGATTATCTACATGTAAGCTTAAATACCATAAGAGTTTGGTCAAATTGAAATTCCTATTTGCGTCTAATCTATTAAGCAGCAATCCATAACAAAGGTGATTCAAGAACACACACAACCAAGGACCAATGGTTCAAAGAATTGGTTGGGTAGTTAAGATACATGCTTAAAGAAAGCTAAAGGATGAGAGAGAAAACCTAACAAAAAAATTTGCTAGCAAAATAAAATCCAAAAACAGAAAATGAACAAAATTCAATCAACTAAGTCAAAGACAATGCATAAGGTCATTGCTTCTACATGGAGAATTGCAGCCATTATTAAGTGAATAGAAGTTACAGCTACTGGAGATAAAGGACACAGTATCCAACAGCTTTCCTAGGTATCTGTTTCTAAACACCAAAACTAACCAAACATAATTTGAACCAGCAAGTCATTTTTAACTCTACAATTTTATTCAGACAATAGCAACAGGCAAATCATTATCTACCATATATGATGGATAAAAGATTGACAATACATTACTGACAAGTGTAACAGAAATTCATTAGCCAAGAATAAAAATTGTACATATGCTGACCCGAACTTCCAGGTTAAGGGAATAAACCTGTGGTGACAATAGCTGACATCTGCATTTCTCTAACTTCGAACAAAGCTCAGACAAAGCAAGCAATATTCCTTGGAGGCGCCTTGACTGTATTGAACTCATATGCAAAAAATTACAGAGCTTCTCAATAACATTTATAGAAAGTGCTTGTTTATGTAGCTCCTCATTGTCTGCAATCAACTTTTTCAATGAAAATGGTGCCTCATCTCCTACTCGACCAGGTTCTTCAAGTAGCTCTGCTAATACCAAAACTAACTTGGTTTTAATTTGTAGCTCTTCCACATAGGAAGGAGAGGCATGCCCAATAGCAATCAAACATTTACAGGAAAGTAATCTCGTATAGGGATACCGATCTTGTATTAAGTCTGATAATGCCTTCAAAGCCTTGCCATTGCCAATGCAAGAAAACCTAGAAGAAACCTCAGAGTTATCTTTCACAACTGCTTTTATACATTCTAAACAAGCATCCTTTTGATTTGAAGATCCACCGAGTAAACTAACAAGTCTTTGCAAGACCCCTGCATCACATAATGCCTTCTGCTCTTCATTTGTCTCACAAGAGTGTGCTATGATACACGCAGCAAGTTCAGTAACATTTTCATTGTCACTGTCTAAGAGTGAAAGGATAAAATTTAAATTCTTATCCTGAAGAACATCATACTTCGGGGCCATCTTTGATTGAAATATCATTTTAAGAGACCGAGCACCTGCATCCACAACCTTTAAAACATAGAAAAAAATCAGACAAAAAGGGAAGAATTTTGGTAGAATAACAAGAGACCTCTCTCTTATAATGCATACTTGGTGCAACTAGAATAATGAAGTGTTAGCATAGCTTTTAGGTAATCATATCTAACGTTCTCTACATCAGCTACACCAAAATTAAAGCTCAATTTGAGATTGACCAACAATGACCATTTTAGATGCAATCAAGAAAAGCCAAATATAGTAATGATTACTTGTTTAGCAACTATAAAGTACTTTATAGATGTATGTAAGAAATCTCAAGGATCAATAACCTCCCAAGCTAAGGTCACCGTCATAACCTAAATGAATCCAAAAAAAATTAACTGAAACTTCCAACTTGATGGCATATGAATGATTGGAACGAATGAAGCCCGTAAGTGGGTGAAAAACGTCAATTTGTCAATGTCAGACTTCAGAACCAACAATCATGAGGTATCTCGGTGTGGGTTCCCAATTATGGATGGATCCCTTCTAAGATCACAAACTGAAGCCATAGGTTTCTATACTTCATTCAATAAACAAGTAAAACTGGCAAAACATAGGCAATCTGAAAAACACATGCAAAGAAGCAATCCACGAAAGATTCTGTGTAACTTACGAACTCTTGTAGGTAAATAACAGATTAAAAAAATGCACCTCTGAGAACATGGAAGCTGTCGAAAAAACTCACTGATCCAATTTTTTTCAATCTCTCTTATTTCCAGAAAATTGAATCTTTGCGATCGGAAATTAAAGGTCAACAAAACAATAAGATCACTAAATCACTGCATACCTTATCATCGTGATGGGAAAGGATCGAGATGAGGTGTGGCACTGCGCCAGCATCGAGTACAGCACGAACTCCATCCTCCACCCCACAGGCGAAGCTACCGATCGCGGCGGCGGCCTGCACGATGACGGGAGCATCCTCGAGACCGGCACCTCCCAAGGAGGAAGCAACGGAAGCAGCGAGAACGGAAACGATCTTGGGAACAGCACCGAGCTGGAGGTAGAGGAGCTTCTTGGTCTTGTTGCCAATGATCTGGTTCTTCACCTCGCGTAGGGCCTTGAGCAGCGCCTCGCCTTGGGCAGCGCCGCCGCCGACCCCCAGCCGCGCCGTCACTTCCTCCGGCCGGTTGGTCACCGCCGACGAGGGCATATCCGACGTCTGGAATTGCGCGATAGCCTCCGCGAGGATTTGGGGAAATGGATCCCTCAATGCGCTCTCTCTCTCTCTCTCTCTCTCTCTCTCTCTCTCTCCGTGGGAGAGATGGTGGTTTGCGTAATAATCTCTCCCCACACCCACAGTTTTTAATCCTTTTTATTCAATTTTCTCCTTACGAAAAAGAAAATTAAAATTAAAATAAATAAATAAAAGAAGGTAGATGATATCGATTACGTTCATTTTCCGTACCCGAAGTCAACTTACCAGAGTCTTGATCGACACATATCGGCCCCACTGTGGGGCCGGAATTGTCGCCAATAATATAGCAGGTAGTGGACGGCATCTAAATCCAATAAACGTTGTATTTTTATTATTATTATTTGTTTTTATTTCCTTTTCTGCTGCAACCGGCGATTCCCACCGTCGCTAGCTCCACCCAGAATTCACCCCACTATTGGTTGGTGCTAAGACGAGGTAGAAATTTAAGGAGTGCACCTATTTTTGTTATGAGGTTCCATAAAAAAATATCAAAACTATGTTTTACTATATATTTTTTTAAAAATACTTATTCTAATCTTATTAGTAAGGGGTAAATGAGTAAGTCAATCATAAATTATTTATTATTTGAATCTTGATTAAAAAAATATTCGATAAAATTAATAAGTCAAGATTAAATCTAATTTTAAACTCGAAAATATTCAAACTGAGTACGAACTTAACAATAGTTGATTCATGAGCTCATCAATATATTCATTTAGAGACTTACGGATCTATTTATTAAGAGACTTATGAACATGTTACTCTTTTATATAAACTTGTTTCTAAATGAATTGGTTAAAAAGATAAATATTAGTACAATAGAATAATATTATACTAGTTGCTTACTTCTTTACACTCTCATCTAACTGTCTTAGAAAATTAATTAATAACAATAGAAATTCATTTCATAAGAATACTGAGGCAACAAATCTAAAAGAAATTTTAGGAAATATAAATAAACATCTTAATAAACTTTTTCTTTAAAAAAATAGTCCCAAGATAACTACCTAATACTTATAAATTTCTAACTTACACTGACGAACAAACTAATAAATCCACACACTAGAACTTAAACTAAACCTTCTGAAGGAACACCACACACATTAAGACAATCAGAAAGAACCCTTTGGAATCTCCCTTTCATCATAAGACAAAATCCATTAGCTACTTATCAATTAGAAGGACTAAGATATTGAACAAAATTTAATAAGTTTTTCGAATGAACAATTAAACTCACTTAATCTAAGGTATTTATATAATTAAGGACATTTATCCTTTTCAACAACACTATATAGACATCATAGAATACAACCTTTTCATCTACATGATGGTGTACGATCGAGTGCTTTCGTTGGGTAATCCACTAATAGTTTGAATGATTATAAAATTTAAGTACAACAACTATAAGACAATGTTACTAACAACAGAGAAAATAAATAGATCTTGATCATCGGTTGTCGGAGGAATTTTACAGCGTCGTAGGAGTTTTTCTAGAGCACCGCGTAAGAATAAAAGTTATAGCAGATGATCTTCTGAAGCTGTTGGTCAAAGGTCATTATATAGGCTCATTCCGGGTGCTTGGAATCCTTTCGGGTGCTTGGACCATTGCTGATGTGGTGATCTCTCATCGAAACTTCATCCGCGAAGTTTATCCACTTTCGGGCGCCTGGACAGTTGACATGAGTTCTGCTAGTCGACGCACTCTAACTCCGCTTTGGGATAATTTTTCTGATCCGAGCACCTAGACTAACTCCGGGTGTCTGGACCACCCGGGTGCTTGTGACACCCGCCCAAGCGATACTGATCCGAGCGCCCGGACTCCCCGAGACCAGGATCTAGTCAAGGTATCAAATTAGGTTTCCCAAATGAACCTAAGTTGAACCTATACCTATAGTTCCCTCAACTAGGAACGCATCCTCACTAGATCTCTCCTCCAGTTGCTTACCTTCACTTACCACTTGTAGTCGCTTGACTTGCCTTTGACCCACCATGTCTTTCCGTCAGTTGTCAAGTCCGCAGACCCAACTGGACTTTGGCTAGTTGTTAGGTCCTACAGACCCATCCAGACCTTCCGCCAGATATCAGGTCCCACAGACCTATCTAGACTTCCCACCATCTATCGAGTCCAACGGACATAGTTAGATTTCAGCCTGGTGTCAGGTCTTTCAGACCCGTCAACTCCTGCACACTTGGTAAAGTAATTAGCCCACAAAACACTCTAACTTTAATCCACTTGTCATTCACTAAAACCTGAGTTAGATCACTAGTACAAATTACACCAACACGATTTACCCTCATGATTGAAGAATTAACAAGAACATTGTTACAACGCAAACATGATTATATTTATTTATGACTAATTGTGTTTGGCCTTAGGAAGAGTATATAAGCTAAAGTTTTTTTTTTTAATTTTATATGATTCTAGGTTTTCAAATAATGACAAAGTCATTATTGCTTTAATCGAAGTAGATATAAATAGTAATCTAATGATTATTTATTTCTGCACAAACTTTAATATGACTATAATAGATTTTATTGAATATATTAAAATCTATGTCCAAGTAAGAGACTATGGAGACTTTCAAAAGCATAATTTACAAATTGATATAATTTTCCTAAGGAAAGCAATGACCAATATCAATAATAGTTTTAAAGTACTTGCATGTACCTCCCTCCATATCCGTGAGACCGACACTAGAAGGACCGCTAAGGTAGCAGATCTACCTTTTTTTTAAAAGTACAAATAAATAGTATTATTGAGGCCCTTACTATCCGAGGTATTTCTTTTCTCAAATCTAAAGACTTTTCTTCTAACATCCCAGCAGGATTAGACTGGACGCTTACTCTAGAGCTTAGTATTAAACCACAGACTTTACAACCTATGAAATCTATTATTTATAAAAATTGATATAGAAGTTCTGTGGCTAAATTTCACAATTATAAATACTCTACTTTACAAGAAGAAGAACCTGAGCCTAATAATCATAATCTAAATTTAATGAATATTGAATATATCCCTCTCTTAAATACTGAAACCTCATAAAGTACACAAAATAATTTGTTTGATGATCTAGATAAATTCATATACATGTCAGCTAAAATAGTCCAATACTTTACTCCCGATGACCTACTAGAATTAGAAGATTTGACAAAATGCATCAAAAGTTAGAACACAATTGGACATTATATTTTGATGATAACTTCAATATTATTGCTCACAAAATAATTGTAGAAGTTAATCTTATGAATCCTGCTGAATCCAACGGTACTAGTAATCTATAACCATTACAAATATGTTATTCAAAAAGTTCCATAAGAACTATGACTTATGACGAAGGTCACCCCCACGAACAAGAATTAGTCCATATACAATAATAATTCTTTACTCAAAACTATCGGTAAAGAAAGACCTCCTGAAATTACTTATTTTGGGGGGGGGGGGAATTGGTCTTATTAAACATAGGTGAATGTGATGATCCTCAAATGTATAATACCTATTTAGAACAAGGATCGTCTATGTTAAAAGAGACTACCAAGCCCAACATGAATTAGACATAGAATCTAGCGAAGCCATGATAAGAGTTAGAGAAAATTACTTAGGAGATGCAGCCCAAGCAGCATGGGAAGCTTATAAAATCAATTACCCTAAAGAAATAACTCATATAGCCTCCCAAGGAAACAACATCTTAAATTTTTGTTATACCATACACAAGCTATTTACAACACGAGACGCAAACACAGAATTAGATATTCTACAATGAGAAGTCATGCATGACTTAGAACGACTTCAACCATTTAGTTGAAACTGAATACAACCTTTATGTAATGACTTCCTGACATTAATTGCGGTCTCAAGAACTTATTGTAATCCTAAATTAGGAGAAAGATTATTTAGTAAACGTCTTGGAGATATAGAAAATAAATACATAAAGCCTAGACTGACATAAAAATAGCACCACAATATGATAATATAGGAGTTCGTATACAACACATTGTTTTAGTACTTAAAGAAAAATGTATGTATATATATATACAGAAACAACTTAAAAACCAACAATATGGATTCTATAGTCAAATTTATACTCCCCAACAATATGGTCTTCCTCAAACTAAACATAATGGTTGCTACTCGGAAAACCTAATGGTTCCACTGTATAAAAATTTTGTACAAAGGTCTGAACCTTTTCCTAGCTACCATGTGTTCTTTTAAATTAAACTTGGATCGCCTGCGGAACTTAACACGTTTGATCCAAAGTTTAATCTATTTGTTCTTTTAGGTTTAGACTTGGATCTCCTGCGGAACTTAACACGTTTGATCCAAATCACCTAGGTTATTAATTCCATTAAATATTAATTTCCAAAATTGGCTTCCAGGACTGCATGGCGAGGCACATGGCCTTTTTGGATATGGGAGTAACCACCACCGCCTAGACAAAGCCTTTTAAGGAAAGCTAATATTTAATTTCCTTAAATAACTTTAGGTCAACCGAAAAGAACAATCAAATCACAAGGAAAAGAAAAAAAAATAAAAGAACACAACATCGAAAACAAATTCGAAATACTAGAATCGCATGTCTCTTGTATTTGGTATTTTTACAAAGAAGTAAAACTAGTATGATGCGGAAATTAAATACTAGTATACCTTTTCTTTTGTAAGCAAAAACCTCTAAGTCTTCTACCGTATTCCTCTTCTAACCTCGGACATTGTGTGGGCAATGATCTTTCGAGATGAGAAACCACCAAAGCACCTTCTTCTCCTTTCTTCAAGTTTCGACCAAGCACAATGCTTCCAAAAGATGAAGATCTTTTTCCACCAACCAAGCTCCAAGGGATGTAAGCTTTCTCTCCTTCTTCTCCAAGCTAGAATCCGGCCACCACTTGATCTCCAAAGAAGATGTGAGGTTCGGCCACAAAGGATGGAGAGAAGAGAAGAAGAGGAAGAGGCCGGCCACACCAAGGAAGAAAATAGGGGGAAAATAATAGAGGTTGTTCACCATGAAGCCTCCTCTACCCCCTCTTTTATAATCATTGGTCTTGGCAAATAAGGAAAATTTAATAAAAACTTCCTTAATTCTTTTACCATTGAAAAAGAAAATTTATTTAATTAAAACAATTTTCTTCTCATCAATTCATATGGCCGGCCACCACAAGCTATAAACAAGGAGAGTTTTAATTAATTAAAACTTCCTAATTTGTCTCCAGAAAATTATAAAATTTCTCCAATAATTTAATCCCTTCATGGTTAGTAAAAAGGAAATTTTATAAATTAAAATATTTCTCTTAAACATGTGGATAAAAAGAAAGTTATCTCTAAAAATTAAAATCTCTTTTAATCTACAAATAAGGAAAGATATCAAATCTTTTCTTAATCTCTTGTAGAAACTTATAAAAGAGAATATTTAATTTTAAAACTCTCTTTTAAATCATGAACATGGTTAAAAAGAAAGTTTTATTAAAATTTAAAATCCACCTTTTAATCAACAAATAAGGAAAGATTTCAAATTTTAAACTCTCTTTTAAACATGTAGATAATTTACAAATAAGGAAAGTTTTTACCAAAAAATTAAAACCATCCTTTTAATCTACAAATAAGGAAAGAGATTAATCTCTTCTCTTAATCTTTTGTAGAAAATTATAAAAGGAAATTTTTAATTTTTAAACTCTCTTTTAAAAGCATGATATCCACATAAGAAATAATTTTAATAAAAATCCTTTTTAATATTCTAGTGGCCGGCCACCTAAGCTTGGGACCCAAGCTTTGGCCGGCCACCAACTTGGCTCATCCACTTGATCTTGGCCGGTCCTAGCTTGGGTTCCAAGCTAGCTTGGCCGGTCCCATTGGATGGGTAAGAAGGTGGGTATGTGGTGGGTATAAATCTCTATATACAAGAGGCTACGATAGGGACCGAGAGGAGGAATTGGTTTTGGTCTCCCGATGAAATTAAGCATCCCGTGTTCGCCCCGAACACACAACTTAATTTCATCAATAATAATTCATTCTACTAAAAAACTATTATTAAACTACCGCACCAATCCCAAATTACATTTGGGCTCCTTCTTATTATGAGTGTGTTAGTCTCCCTGAGTTTAAGATGTCGAATGTCCACTAATTAAGTGAGTTACTGACAACTCATTTAATTAATATCTTAGTCCAAGAGTAGTACCACTCAACATTATCGTCATGTCGGACTAAGTCCACCTACAGGGTTTAACATGACAATCCTTATGAACTCCTCTTGGGGGCATTCTCAGCCTAGATTACTAGGACACAGTTTCCTTCTATAATCAACAACACACACTATAAGTGATATCATTTCCCAACTTATCGGGCTTATTGATTTATCAAACTAAATCTCACCCATTGATAAATTAAAGAAATAAATATCAAATATATGTGCTTGTTATTATATTAGGATTAAGAGCACACACTTCCATAATAACTGAGGTCTTTGTTCCTTTATAAAGTCAGTATAAAAGAAACGACCTCTAATGGTCCTACTCAATACACTCTAAGTGTACTAGTGTAATTATATAGTTAAGATAAACTAATACCTAATTACACTGCGACCTTCCAATGGTTTGTTCCTTTCCATCTTGGTTGTGAACTACTGTTTATAATTTATAAGGTACTGATAACATGATCCTCTGTGTGTGACACCACGCACCATGTTATCTATAAATTAATTGAACATTACATTTATCATAAATGTAGACATTTGACCAATGTGATTCTTATTTCTAGATAAATATTTATACCAAAAGCTAGGCTTTTAGTATACATCCTAACAGTATACAACACATTGTTTTAGTACTTAAAGAAAAATGTATGTATATATATATACAGAAACAACTTAAAAACCAACAATATGAATTCTATAGTCAAATTTATACTCCCCAACAATATGGTCTTCCTCAAACTAAACAATGCAATAAGGCTCTATTTGGTAAGGGGTAATTAACCTTTTAATGTAATCAATATTACATTACAAAATTAATTACTTTATTTGGTACAATTTTAAAATCATAATGTAATGTAATCTGAATTACAAAATTTAATATAGTTTTGTAATCTGAATTACAAAGCTAATCACTTGTAATCCAATTACATTCCAAGCTCAATATTTAACTAAAATTTAAATATCAAATATATCCCTAGCCTTCTCAGTCTTTCATTCTTTTGATCAAAACAAACCCTCGATCAAAGTTGAGCAACACCTTAACTCCATATCTGCATCTCCTTGACAATGGAATCGTCATCTTAGTCTCCGCCAACAAAACTTTCCAGTTGGGCTTCTTCAGCCCCATCGGATCCACCAATTGCTACATCGACATATGGTACAACAGGATACCCATTCAGACCATCGTGTGGATCGCCAATCGTCGGAGCCCTATAGCTTCCCACTCAGGCAACCTCTCTTTGACCACCACCGGGGAGCTCACCCTCACTAACGGAAGCTCTAGTGTCCTCTAGACTTCTGGCGTGCCTGATTCTTGTTGGTGCAATATCCCTGGGTCAAGGTTGACCTAGTTGACTAAGCTTGAGTTGGCTCAAGCTTGAGTCTCTATGTTTGAGTTTCGATATTTGATAATACATATAATACGTGGAGATTACAGGTGTAATCATCCGATTGGGGAGATTGCTGGAGCAATTCCCCTCTAGTTAGGGTTTGACCAGTCTGAGTTTGAAGAATAGTCAAGTAGATCAAGATTGACCGGATACTTGATTGGGAAGTCCTAGTGAGTGAAGCTAGGCAGAAAGAAAAATCCTGGTGAGTGAAACATAGTGAAAGACCTAGTGAGTGAAGCTAGGCAGAAAGAAAAATCCTGGTGAGTGAAGCCAACCGAAAGACTTAGTGAGTGAAGCTAGGCAGTTGGAAAATCCTGGAGAGTGAAGCCAGGTGAAAATTCTAGTGGTTGAAGCTAGGTGAAAGCCCTGGTGAGTGAAGTCAGGCAGATAGGAAGTCCTAGTGAGTGAAACTAGGCAAATTGAAAGACCTGGTGAGTAAAGCCAGACATGTGGAAATCTAGGTGGGTTAAGATTGACCGGACACCTGGTGTTTGGAAGTCCAAGTAGGTCAAAGGATTGACTGAATACTTGGTAAGAGGAAATCCAGATGGGTCAAGGATGATCAGACATCTAGTGGAAGGAAGTTTAAGTGGGTCATGGAGGACCAGCCACTTGGCAGGAGATGGTAAGTCCAAGTGGGTCAAGGTTGACCAGACACTTGGCGCGAGGAGAAAATGTCTAGATGAGTCAAAAGTTGACCGAACTCTTAGCGGTCGTAAGTCCAATAGAGAGTTGGCATGGAACTAGGAAGTTCGGACGTAGTAAACTTTCGAAGGCCATAAATTTTGACTCGGATATCGGAATGAGGTGATCTCGGATGCAAAACGAAGCTAATTTCAAGATCTACACAGTTTTTTGGGTTTCAATCAATTGGACAATCGATTGGGGGGTTCAATCGATTGGACAATCGATTGGTTGACTCAATTTCGCGCAGAAAACATCTGGATCGATTGGGTAATCGATCAAAACTTCCCCAATCGATTGGTGAATCGATTGGGAGAGTTTCTGAGTGAACAGTAAGCTTCTGAATCAATCAGTTGATCGATTAAAATCTCCAATCAATCGGTCGATCGATTGGAGCGCTGGAAATCGCTCGAGAAGCCTTGAATTGATCGGGTAATCGATTAAGGGCGATTTCAGAGAGCACAGAGGCGATCTGGATCGATCGACTGATTGATCCAAAGCCTCCCCAATCGATTGGGAGCAATCAAATCGATTAGGATTCGACCGTTGGCGCAGATAAAGTCGTTGGCGAACGTGTCTTCGGTACTTCTTCCATCTCTTCTCTACAGCGATTCCACAGCTTCTCTACAGAGCTCTCACCACCATATCTTGAAGGCTCTTAGAGGCATTTCCAAGTCAAGAGGCGGATCTACATCAAGAAGAAGAAACTAGGGTTAGGGTTTTCATTGCATATCTTGTAAGATATTTCTTGTATTTGTCTTCCCTTGCTTTCTTCTTGTATTGAGAGTGTTGTAAGGCTTCTCCGCCTTCGGTAGTTACCGTAAAGGAGTGATTTCATAGTGGAGGGTGCGTGAATGTGTGGATCCTTGGATTAGTCACCTCTTCTTGAGGTGGATACCAAGTAAATCCCTTGTGTTGACATTGTAGTTATTGTTTCTTATATTTTCCGCTGCACATCGTCGAAGAAACAAAGCAACGAAGAGCACAAGATCGCGAAGAGCTATTCACCCCCCCCCCTCTAGCTACATTTCGGTCCCAACAATTCTCCCCTCTCGAATCCCGTCGTGTAACTCCTAGATAACAGGAACTTTGCAGTCCATGAAGCCACCGCTGGCGGCCACGTTGGTGCCGACACCAGCAGCTCCAACAAATTCGCATGGCAGAGCTTCGACTTCCCAGCGGATACCCATATTCCTAGCATGATTGTGGGGGCAAAGGAGGCTGAAGAATGGGATCGATCTTAACATCATCATCACGGCGATGATGAGCGATAGCGATCCGACTCCAGGCTGGTTCCTCTACGACCACGATCTACGGGGAGACTCGTAGTTGTTCATTTGGTTAGAGATGCAACAATACTGGCGTGTAGTGTTGGTGATCGGATAACCGGCTAGAAGGGGGGTTGGATAGATGGTGCCCCTAATTCGTGGTTCTTCCTACACTTGTTAGTTGCACAGCGGATAATACAAAACAACTATGCTAAACACTAAAGGAAAGACATACCGCTAATACGTCGATTAACGTGGTTCGGAGATAACTTGCTCCTACTCCACGGCTGTCCGTAAGGTGGACTATCTCTATGATCCTTCGGTGGACCAAGCCCTAAAACTTCGGTTAGCACAAACTCCTTCTCGGTGGAGTAAACCTCGCACAACCTTGATCAATACACCTCACTACAATCACAGCTAAAGGTAGACTACTAATAGGGGTTAACCACCTATATTTCGTCAACCTTAACCAAGCTTCTAAGCCTTGGTTATATAGGTCACAAGTTGGAAAACCCCACCTACCAGTCGACTAGTGAAATTGTCAATCAATTGTCCTCTATGAAATTTCGACCGTTACATCCCAACGACTCGATACCAATCGATTAGTGAAAGTGAAACAACCCTAGACTTCCCTCAATTTTTTTATTTAATTGTAGACCAATGATCAAACCAAGGACAACCCTCTAAACCTTTGTTGTAAAAGAACTATAATAGAAATCCCATCAAAATAAACCGCCATACCTAACGTAAACAGTAGCATCACAACCAAGAATTTAACAAAAGGAACAGGGAAGCACCAATACAACTCCTCATACAAATAAAGGACTCATGAGAAAACAAAACTTTCACGACACTCCTAAGACATCTGAATAGTGTGTCATGCGCTTATCCTGCCTCCTCGTCTACTCCGTCCGCATGTCTTTCATCATATGGAGGTACCTCCCTCACATGTAACGTAAACATCATGAGTCTACGAACCCAACAAGTAGAATCTAAAATGAAAAATATGACATCCATAAGAACTAGGATCAATAGCTATAACTTCAAATGCAGACTTAAATACAATATAGAGAAAAACATATTAAGTAAAAACATCTATACCACTAGCAAAGATAAATATGACACACATGTGGTAACTACCATTTGAGCCAGTCATTCAGTCCAATATCATGACCCTAGAGGTAACTCCTAGGAGAACATGCAGTCATATAGTCGATGCTAACATAAATTACATTATCAATCAAGTTCGGAAGGACCCTCCCCGAAGCTCATCCCGGGGCATCCATCCCGTACTGTCACCACACCTGGGCATATCCATCTGTTATCCCAATGCGATAAACATGACTTTAACCTCTCATACTTTGCAATTATAAATGATCAATACTTGAACGGAAACTTTACATGATGAACATAACTTTGATCATTCCTAAAATCATGCATAACTTGAGGTAGTATATATAGAAGGAACAGACATTCTGTGATCATGCATATCTAAAAGAAATAAAGGAAGAGCTACTACTTAAAACACACCCATTCCCTTTTTCCTAATCTGTCCCAGCATTTCAAATCATCAATAAGAATAACCACAACATTGAAACAAATTCTAAATCAAAACAATCCCCAATCCCTTTAGATTAATCTAACCCCAAAAACTGGTACTGGAATTATCTTACTAACTATAGAAACCAAGCTTACACTTAAACCAACTCCTTACCTTCGAACCTGCCAAGAATGTAGAAGTAAACCATCAGGAAGTAACAAAACTAGTAGCAAGGGAAATCACAACCTACCATTCTTATCCATCAAATCCAAACTACACAAGAGATAAGAGCACAACAAAACATCCAGCAAATTAAATCCTCTAATCCGCACTTAAAACTTAGCATCATCACAAAAGAGCAAGGCAACCATGGAGGAAACGACAAATCACTAGGATGGTTTCCGAAACCTTAAATGTGCCCAGAAGAAGAAATAGGACATGTAAGTTAGAAATCCACACCTTACCGAACAAATCACATAAACTTAATTCACATCTAGTGATGCTGTAGATAAAATTCGATGGAACACTGCAAGGTACCAGAACAATTAAGAGAAATGAAAAGCACCCACAAACCACTAAGTTCATCATTATTCATATGAGCAAGAACAAATTGGAAATTGAAACTTCTCATGTAGAACAAGAACATCCTCATCCCACAAAACCATCAAGAATATAGGTCCAGAAACTCGATTCCTCAAAAAGAGCTTGAACAAAATCAAGTTCAATCACTAATTCGCAGATATCCAGAAAAATGTCGCAAGCCGAAGCAAGAACATCTCAGGGAAAAATCAAATCCTACTTCATTTAAACAATCAGCAATCACAAACAAGCAATCGACTCCTCCTAGGCACCTATCCCTTACCTCACTGACCTCACACCATCATAGAGGAAGTAATTGCCTTTCCCTTCCTCATGCCACCTCCAAAAGACATTCCATAATGTCAGCACCGTCGGTGAGATGATTGTAAGATCCCACGTCCAATCGTGCCATCCCCAGAGAGTCGCCTGCGTGAGGTGGCGCCTGGCCGAATCTTAGAGCCCAGTGAAGAGATCAGTCGGAGGCTGCGAGGTAGAGTGGGAGAAGAGGTGCTACGATTCCGAAAAGTACAGTGAAGAGGAGTCGGCGATTTAGGGCTTGGCGGAATCGGTTTTTATATATATATATATATACCTAGGTTATTACTCTATCTTAGGATAGTTAAATCAATCAACTCCCAGCTTAACTGGGTGTTATCTAGACTTCCAACAATCTTAATAGTTCTATCCCCTTAAAATGTGTCGTTCAAGTTCATTTTAAATATCAAAAAATTCCTAAAATTCGCAAAAACTTTTTATAAATTAGTCTCTTATTTAGCGCCTATGTGACCTTGGAAAATTTCATAATTAAATTCCTTGATTATGCTCATGGGACCTCACAATTCTCCCCTTATAAAAATTTCATCCCTAAAATTTGACTTACCGAATAATTTAGGATAACAATTGCGCATATCCAATTCAATCTCCCAGGTAGCTTCCTCCATCAACTGATTTTCCCATAAGACCTTCATCATTTTGATCTCCTTGTTCCTCAGCTTTCGGACTTGGCGATCAAGGATCTGTTTCGATCGTTCCTCGTAGGATAGATTTGGCGTCCACTGCACGAAGTCATGACCAATCACATGAGAAGGGCTAGAAACGCACCTCCTAAGCATAAATATGTGGAACACATTATGAACTCCTGACAAGTTCGGTGGTAGAGCAACTTAGTAGGTTCGAGTTCCAACCGGATCCAAAATCTCAAAAGGCCTAATATACCTCGAGTTGATTTTCCTTTTTTTTCTCGAACCTCAATACCCCCTTCCTCGGTGACACCTTGAGGAATACATGGTCTTCCCTTGCAAACTCCAAGTCTCTCTGTCATTGGTCGGCATAGCTCTTCTAGTGACTTTGCGCCATCCACATCCTATCTCGAATCTTGGCCACTAGATTCACGGTATGTGTCACAATGTCTGGGCCCAAAACTGCCCTCTCACCTACCTCATCCCAATGCAATGGTGTCCTTCACCTTCTCCCATACAACACCTCATACGGAGTCATACCTATGGTGGTTTGGTAGTTGTTATTGTAAGTAAATTCTACTAGGGGCAATCTTGACTTCTAGCTTCCCTTGAAGTCAATCATATAGGCTCGCAACATATCCTCCAAAATTTGAATCACTCGTTCGGATTGACCATCAGTCGATGGATGAAAAGTGGTACTTGTGGTAAGCTTGGTTCCTAACCCACAATGCCAACTTTCCCAAAATCCGGATGTAAATTTTGGATTTCTATCTGACATAATCCGAGATGGAATTCTATGTAACCGTACTATCTCTCGTATATACAGTTCTGCATATTGCAACATGGTGAAGGTGATTTTTACTGGTACAAAATGTGTCGACTTCGTCAGTCGATCCACAATAACCCATACAGCATTTAATCCCCTTAGGTGAGGTTGGTAATCCCACCACGAAATCCATAGCCACATCTTTCCACTTCCAAGTGGGAATTGGAAGTGGTTCTAGTAGTCCCGCTGGCCTTTGATGTTCAACCTTCACCTGCTGGCAAGTAAGACACTCATAAACTACTTTGATTATATCTCTCTTCATGCCTAACCACCAATACAATAACTACAGTCATAGTCCTTTACCAACTCCAACCATCATCTCTGTCTCATATTCAATTCCTTTCGTGTGAAAAATATTTCAAGCTTTTATGGTGTGCGAAAATCACACAACGTTCCCCATAAAGATAATACCTCCAAATCTTTAGAGCAAGAACGACTGCTAATTCCAGGTCATGTGTGTGATAGTTTTGCTCGGGCACCTTCAAATATCTGGAAGCATAGATAATTACCTTCCCATTATGCTTCAGCATAGCCCCTAAACTATTCTTGGAGGCATCTATGTAAACCACGAACCGTCCCAGGCCAAAATTTCTCAAACTATTCTCATAGGGAACAAACAGAAGTATACAGAACCCGATAATTATGAAAAAGCATAGGGAAGTCATAATTAATTATGTAGCCTCATGCATCAAATCCCTAAATCCTTACCTCCCTTTACATAATCTGGGGGTTGTTGTGAGGGGCACATTGGTGAGCATAATTATCTTTGACTACATTGAACTCAGCCAGTTCCTTAAAAATATTAAAGAGAGTACGTCATGGTCTAAACAAATTGAAATAACATCTATTCCAACACATGCACAATTATTGTTCTCCAGAGGCATAAGTCCAATAGAAAAATATATTGCAATAGGACAGCACCCTCCCATTAAGGCATTCTCCAATTCCAACTATCCCGGATCAAAAAGAAATTCATAAATAAGCAAGTACCTTGAACTAATCTTTATTGAACTCAAAAAGGAAGATCAAGCATAAATAATTAGGCTTATCTCATATTAAATATAAATATGAGTGGCTGAGAGGTGTTTTGATAAAATCCTTTCGGTATCCACTTGCCCTCTAAAATATCAGTGAAAACACTAGAACAATCTAAATACAACCAGTGCTAAAGAAAAGCGCTAGCACAAGCCACTAAACTCATTTGTTCACACCTCTACATCTAAGCTAGAAGGCCTCAGAGAATACCCTTATGGTGGCTAGGTCACTTGCCTACAATATACAATGGTGAATAAAGTCAATTCCCAACAGTCAAACTCGA
The DNA here is from genome assembly GCF_018446385.1 of Zingiber officinale. NCBI lineage: Eukaryota > Viridiplantae > Streptophyta > Magnoliopsida > Zingiberales > Zingiberaceae > Zingiber > Zingiber officinale. Next base: position 121,127,256 of record NC_055998.1, read on the forward strand.
AATAACACTCATTAGCTAAAATCTGACAAATGGCCATAAAATTAGATTATGGTCTCATTCTTGTAGAATCTTTTTAATGTGTTGATGTCTGCATTTAGACATTAAAATTGTCTCCCAGTCAATTATAGTTAATGCATCAATAGGCATCACTATAGTTAATAAGACACAACTTGACCAGTTGCATTATTACAACTCGTCAACTTTGTCCATTAAGCTCGTGACTCAGGACATTTCAATTTAAGTTATTTCTCTACTTTCTTGACAGTATAACTCAGTCTTATATGTTTATTCAACAATTTTAATCTTAGATTTATAGTAGCTCACCAATCAATCTAAGATGCAACTCCGTATTTACAAGTGTGACACAATTTCACTTGAAAAGTAGTTGATACCTGGAACACATTATTCTAAAGGTTAAATCATTGCTTAAGTACATGATATGTTTAAGAAGCGTAGGCTTATGCAATCAAAGACTGAATTGAAGATGCCTATACACACAAAATATTATGCAGGCTAAAATAACTTTTACTTAAAAAGTCAAAGTCAATGCTAACTCAATTAAATCAACTTTAGTCATATAAACAAAAGATGTTTACTTGAAAGATCCCTATGTAAAATTTCATTGTATATCTACTGCTTAGGTTTGGCTAATAAGAATTGTTGCATTTCATATATTTAGTTATATGAATTGCCTTAGGTTCATAGCCAAATATTCTATATGGACATACATCTTAATTACAAATGCAGAACTGTTAATTTTCCTATAATTTAGTGGCATGAAATGCATTACCATCAATGCACTAAAAACATATACTCTTCATTACCTCACGTATGCATATTTATATAACATTCAAGTCCTAGCCAAGTTACCAACTCAAATTCAGGTCTATAACAAGTAAATCTTACGAACTTGAAAGCAGAAGTAGCCGAGTTCTTGATGAGATAGCGTGCGCACACTATCCTTTAGGAGTGACCGCTCTGATACCAACTGAAACAACCGTACCCTCAATTTTTTTAATTTAATTGTAGACCAATGATCAGACAAAGGACAACCCTCTAAACCTTTGCTGTAAAAGAACCATAATACTAATCCCATCAAAATGAACCACTATACCCAACGTAAACAATTATATAACAACCAAGAAGTTAACAAAAGGCACAAGGAAGCACCAATACTGTAAAATACCAAAAAATAGGTGAATATTAATAAGGAAATTTTTGGAAATTTTTCGGAGCTCGTTTGGACGAGTTAACGGGGATAAAAATGGGGCCCGAAAAAGCCTGTTTAGGCTACCATATTTTAATGAGGAAAAGTTTTATTTCCTATTTCCTTTTCTTTTTCTTTTTGTTTTTTTCTTTTCCTCCCCGCGTGTCCGAGTTCCTCCCCAACCCCGACGCCGATTTCCCCTCATCCTTCTTCCTCCGAGCCCTAACCGCCCTAACCAGCGATCTCTTCCACTTCTCCTTCTTCTCCTCTGCCCGAGCCGGATCTTTCCTCTTCCTCCTTCCTCGTGATGGCCATCTCCACTGCCAGCACTGCCGACGCACGGAGCACTGCCGCCGGCGACGCACGGAGCACTGCCGCACACCCCGGTGCCCTAGCATCTCCGCCGACGCCACTGACTCCTCTCGGCCGCTTCTCTGTGTTGGCACCCGAACCCCAGCGCCGACCTCCTTGAGCCCTAGCTGGCCATTGGCGCCCGTTGTCCCTTTGCTGTGGAGATCCCCACGCCGCCGTCGCTTGACCTAGCCGACCATCAAGAAGCCTGCTGCCATCGTCGACGAAGCTTCAGCCACCTACTCGAGGTGTTGTTCCACCGCCGATATTTTTGGTCTTTCTGATCAGTTGAGGATCAACAGAAGGTTTTGGGTATAAGATGTAAGGCTTTAATTTCATTCATCTTGCAATCTTGAGATATTGAGCTTGTGTGTGAGCCTAACATGTGTTTGTTTGGGCAGCAACCCTTAGATTTACAGCAGCGACCATCCTATGTTGTGAGCCAACAGAGAAGTCTTCGAATTGGTAAGTTTTGTGTTAAGTTATGTTAGCAAGCAATGTTCATGTAGGTATATATATATTGAATTATGTTTTAATTGGATTATATGGTTAGGTGATAGAGTTATATTAGGTGAGATTTGGTTGATTTAAAATCAAATGATGTAATTAGGGTTAATGAAGCTAACCCTAGTTGGTCGAGGTTTATGGATTAGGGTTTTGCCCTAATTTAGAGTTAAAGAATTTATTTAGCTATTTATAGGAATTTAGCTAAAATATCGTATATCTATTGGATACAGGACTTTAACGTGAGACGAGTATCTCGATGTCAGATTTGGACATTCCTATTGGAGGCGGGTACTTTTGACTTTATGTCTTTGATATGCATAGTAGTGAAATTTACAAGTAGCAATAATTATATTCTCTTATTTGTTTCGGTTAATCACTACCCGATACTTGTTACCTGCTTGATTGATTGTTTGTTTTGCATCTTGTGTTGTTACGCACCTGATTACACATGCTCATAGGGGTAGTGATATAACCATGCTTCACCATGTTCATGACCTAGGTTTGATACCTTATCTGATCAGTGTACTTTGATATGATTTATTTACTATGGTGCACATCATATGTATATGTAGATTTGTTCGGTATATTACCACGCTTAGTGGCATGCACCATTCGCATGATTGCATGCTGTGTGATAGATTGCTCCATTATTGTCGAGCACATTGCCAGTTTCATCACTGTTCGGTGCTCCATTGTGATACTCATGGGTAGTGTGACGCAGCGTGGTAGTACGTCAGTTTGCTCTTCCGGTGCTCCGTTGGTCCGCTCATAGGTAGTGTGACGCAGCGTGTAGCACGTTAGAGATCCCTCCCCGTCATAGTGTACCGGGAGATGAGAGCACTGAGCTCCCCCATTTATGATTTGGGTCAGGAGTATGTATATACTCCGACAGCATCCCGTCCTCTCGGTCACTCATCAGGAGTAGTGATGCAGAGTACACGGTTGTCACAGCCCTACCCATTTGGTCCCACTTTTGTTGTGAGTTGGCTGACTGGCGTCAAGGGTGACCATGACATTGGCATCATATGCATGATACATTTATTGCTTGTGTTTGTGTTTGCTGCATTTATATGCTGCACATTGTATGGATACCTATGTTTGACATGCATACAAGATTTCTATACCTCTCGGACTGCATGTCTTTATACCCAGGTCCTGGTTAGTACAGTATTCTCCTATTTACTTCAGTTTGCATTTACCTTTATTACATCAGGAGACTGTACACATGATTAGTGCTAGGTGTTATTTCCTTACTTTGCATATCAGTTGTACCTGCTGAGTGTTGGATTCACCCCGCCTCCATTGTTGTCATTTTCAGGTTGATGCTGTCACAAGAGAGTTCCAGTTGCTAGTCCCCTGCAGACCACCAGCTGTAGTTATCTTTGGTTTTGTTTATGCTTCTCATTTAACTATGTTTTAGACTTGGTTGATTTGATACTTGGATATTGTATGGTTTGTACCTGTCGATGGATTTTTATTCGTTATGTTTTACTACATGCCTGCCTGGACGGCAGAAGAGGTGAGTTTGTTGGATTTGTGTTTTATGAGTGTAGTGGAGTAGGAAAAACCGGATTTGAGCTTTATGGGTGTAGTGGAGTAGGGTTGATTTCGAGTCATGGTATTACTACTTTGTTTACTTATATTTATATATACTGCGTGGTGGTGTCAGCTAGAGGCTGAAATTTATATTAACTGCGTGTGATGATTATGTATATGTTTGTTTTATTTCTGTTATTATTCCAGCCGCATGTGGCTGAGGTATATGGGATGTACAAAGTTTCAGATTGTCCGCCGTACAGGGGAGATGCTGCCGAAATTTCTTCGGACAGGGACTCCTCTGGGGCGTGACAATTTAGTGGTATCAGAGCTTAAGTTTTACGATCTTTGTTTTCGTATTTTGGATATTTGGGATAACCTGATACCAATTTATTGGTATCAGAGCGCCAGGTTGGCGATACTTGTTTGATTTCCATGTGTTGGATTTTTGAGATTTATCTGATACCAATTTATTGGTATCAGAGCGGATTATGATACCTGCTTTAAGGTATTCTGGATATTTGGATATCTACTTCAGTTTGTACGGATTTCCGTTATGTTATGTTTCGGACTTCCGTTTCGGATTTATATGGATTTTCGACGATTTTCATGTTCGGAATTTTGAGGTCAGAAGTTGGGGGACTGGACAGCGATGGAACATCTCCCGACAGCATATAGGTATGATGTTTAATTTTATAGTTTATGACATGTATTAGCATTCTTTATTTAGTACCTGTCTGGTTGTTGTAACACATATTACATGTGATGGGTTAGCCATTGAGCATGGTTGACCTTAATAGAGATCAAGGGTTATAGTCTCTGGAGATTTTTCATATCATACCATCAGTAGTTTTAGCTTCTTTTACTACTAGTAGGAGATGGAGGCACATACCAGCCTCTGCTATTATTAGCTGGGTAATGGATGATACCTATATATTTCTGTTGACTTAGCCAGTAGAATTTTTATACTCATATCTTTTGGATAATAGGGTACCCGATACGATGAAAATTGGTCATTGGGGAGTTATCATGTTTGATCATTGTTGAGAATGGTTTGAGGTTGAGGGATATTGTGAGATCAGATATTGTGATATGTTGATTTCTAATGATTATGAGAGTAAATGTTATGTGGTTGTCTGATGATCTATTACTAGATATTTGTTTTAATGATCTATTAGTGGATAATTATTTTGATGATTTATTATTTGGGTTGTCGTTGATGGTGACATAGTGAGTGTCATGTTTGATGTTCACAGGTTTGATGATTATAGTTGGTGATCAGATTATAAATCGGGTGCTAGAGAGTTTACGGTTGAGTGTGCCTAGGAGATTTTAATAAATCTGGTTAGTTGTGGTTAGTTAACAGGATGATAAAATTGATATTTGCTTCCTCTGATATTGGACTATGTGGATAAATAATGATTTGATGTTTTGAATGCTAACTTGCTCTCATGGGAAGTAGAGACTGATTCATCCGATATTATGTGGGCTGATATTCTTGAGGATAAAAAAGAGAGTGTCTTGATGTTCTTGAATTCTGACTTTATCTTTTGGGTCGTACACAATTATACATATGATTATTGTGGGTTTCTTGTAGATTATACCCGAGTGGTTAGGCATACATGTCTGATTGTTTATTGAAGATATTTGTCAATTAAAAACTATGTTGTGGAATGTGCACATATGTTTGAGTGTTTTATTGGATGTATCTTATCGATTTAATCTGAGTTGTGATATGTGCAGATATGTTCGGTGTAATATTTGAGGTATCTTGTTTATTATTTGATTGTTCTGAGTGTATACTCGTGTCGAGTATGATTTGTTGGAAGTATTACGTTGATTATACTCTTGGCATAGGTGTATATATGTCATGTGAGTGTTGTTGAGGTGTATTGTTGATTATACCTGTGTTGATATATGCACACGGGTTCGGTATGCATTGTTGGAGGTATCACGATGAATTATACCTATGTTGTGAGTATGTGTGGTGTGTACAAATTGGAGGATTATGTCGATCATACATATGTTGTGTGAGCAAGTGTGCCAGGTGTATTGTTGGTAGCAACATGATGATTCTACTTATGTTGAATGCAGGATGTGGAGTGTCTGCATTATGTCATTTGTTGGATTACCCTGTCAACCCATATTCTTATTAGTGGGTGACTCACTACGATGTTGATAGATTTGATGATGAGTTTGATTTGATTGCTGGATTGTTATACCTTTGGCTGCCCACAGTGATATGTGGTTGAGTGATCTTGTGCAGCCTCTAGTTGGATAGTTAGGTGCCTTGGACACTTATGGATCATTTATGGTGGAGCGGAGCTTCCACATATTATTGTTGGTTTGTGATAGAGCGTTGCTCTTGCATATTTTGGATTGTTGTGGTGGAGCGTTGCTCCCACATATTATGGATTGTTTGTGGTAGAGCGTTGCTCCCACATATGTGGTATTTTTTGTGACGGAGCATTGCTCTCACACTGGTGGATCTATTTTTTTGGTGATTTGTATTGTTGGTGATCATATTTCAGACTTATTGTCAGGGATCTTATGGTTAGAAATGTCTGTGATACGGACATTATGTGTCATGATTTTACCATTAGGGTTTGGGAAGCCTTGGATATTTTCAGAGACTTGATGATTTTGGTATTCCCAGGATGTTTGGATCGGTTTCCATTGTCTTTGTTGACGATGTTGTGATCTATTTTGGATCCACGGTGAGTCACGCACATCATCTTTGCATAGTTCTAGAGATGTTTCGATGGAAATGTCTAGATGTGTAGATCAATTGTGCGTATTTTGGTTGTCTTCTGTGAGATGTTTGAGACACACGGTCACCAGTAGGAGTATACCGTGGTTCCACAGGAGATCGAGGTTGTTACCGTTGGGAGTAGACGGAGTCTATAGAAGGGGCATGCAACTTCCTTTGTTTGGCTCGATATTTCCGAAGATACGTTGAGGGTTTCTCACAGATAGCTATGCTACTTACACGCCTGACTAGGAAAGGCGTGAAGTTCACTTGGACTGAGGATTGCATGACCAGCTTCTAGGAGCTGAAGCGGAGACTAGTGTCGGTTCTGATTTTGATTTTTACCTTCTGGAGAGGACGGATATGTCCTCTGCACCGACGCATCTATTCAGGGTTTGAGCACTGTTCTGATGCAACACGATATGGTAGTCTCCTATGCTTCTCGTCGGTTGAAGGAGCATGAGAAGAACTACCCTGTACGTGATCTGGAGCAAGTCGCCATTATTTTTGCCATAAAGATTTGGCGACATTATTTATATGGCGTTACATTTTATATTCTCACTGACCATAAGAGTCTCAAATATCTGTTTACTTAGAAGGAACTTAATCTCCGACAGAGGAGATGAATGGAGTTCCTGAAGGATTATGATTGTACCATTAGCTATCACCCGGGGAGAGCTAATGTGATTGCCGATGCGCTTAGCAGGAAGTCCGGAGGGATTTTAGCTTGCCATCGAGTTGTGGTCACAGACTTGATTTAAGGTTCCTCCGATTTGGGCCTTGAGGGGTAAGGACAGACAGAGCAGGGTACTCTGGTTACCATGGTTGCTCAGTCGTTGATCAGGACGAGGATACGAGAGCCCTAGGCTGCTGATCAGTATTTGTAGTTTATTTGCAGCCAGATAGCTTCCAGGCAGCAGACCGAATTCACACGAGACGAGGAGAGTATTAAATACTTCCGAGACAGATTATGCGTACCTCAGTCTTATCCGGTCTTACACAAGCTACTTCAGGAAGCTCATCGCTCTCGATTTGCGATCCACCCAGGCGGGACTCGTATGTATCGAGACTTGAGGCATTCCTATTGGTGGAACGGTATGAAGAAAGACATCGCGGATTTTGTAGCTAGATGTCTTATCTGTCAGCAGGTGAAGGCTGAGCACCAGAGATCTGTCGGATTACTTCAGCGGATTCCTATTCCTGAGTGGAAATGGGAACATATTACTATGGACTTTGTGGTGGGATTGTCGAGGACACGACGAGGCCATGACGCGATTTGGGTAATCATTGATCGATTAACCAAATCCGCACACTTCTTAGCGATCCGGAGGACTGATTCCCTGGATCGATTGGCAGATCTGTATTTCCGAGAGATCATCAGATTACATGGTGTTCCGTTGAGTATTATTTTAGATAGAGATCCACGGTTTACGTCACGTTTCTGGCAGAGTCTGCAGCAGGCCTTGGGCACACAGCTCCGTTTCAGTACCGCCTTCCATCCACAGACAGATGGACAGTCAGAGCGGATCATTCAGACTTTAGAGGATCTGCTAAGGTCATGTGTTATGGATTTCGGTGGTAGTTGGGAGGACCATCTGCCGTTAGTAGAGTTTGCTTACAAGAACAGCTTTCATTCGGTTATCCAGATGGCACCGTTTGAGGCGTTGTATGGTAGACCTTGTCGGACACCCGTCCTCTGGGATGAGGTTGGAGAGGCCCAGCTGTTGGGACCTCATAGAGCTCAGCAGGATGCAGAGTTGGCCCGTACTATCAGACGGAGGATGTCAGAGGCGCAGGACCGTCAGAAGAGTTATGCTGATCGGAGACGCAGACCACTAGAGTTCTCTGTTGGCGATCATGTATTTCTGCGAGTTTCACCCATGAAAGGGGTGAAGAGAATTGACCTCAGAGGTAAGTTAGCTCCGCGGTACATTGGCTCTTTCGAGATCTTGGAGAGGATCGGAGCGGTAGCTTACCGACTGGCACTACCACCGTCCCTGTCAGGCGTCCACGATGTATTCCACGTATCCATGCTGAGGAGATACGTACCTGACCCGACGCATGTGCTGACAGATGTCTCAGTTCCAATTCAGCCTGACGTCACTTATGAGGAGATTCCGATACGGATTCTGGACCGGAAAGAGCGTCAGTTGCGGAACAAGACTATCCGGCTGGTTAAAGTCGGATGGCAACATCATTCGGGTGAGGAGGCTACTTGGGAGCTCGAGGATACTATCCGAGCTCGATACCCCCATCTTTTCACTTGAGGTATGTGATTTATTTACCGTTCAGCATTTATACTCTATATCTGTTGTTAGTACTTGCTGATGGTAGATAACGAAATTTGGGGACCAAATTTTTATTAGTGGGGGAGAATGTAAAATACTGGAAAATAGGAGAATATTAATAAGTGAATTTTTCAAAATTTTTTAAAATTTTTCGGAAATTTTTCGGAGCTCGTTTGGACGAGTTAACGGGGATAAAAATAGGGCCCGGAAAAGCCTGTTTAGGCTACCATATTTTAATGAGGAAAAGTTTTATTTCCTTTTTCCTATTTCCTTTTCTTTTTCTTTTTGTTTTTTTTTCTTTTCCTCCCCGCGTGTCCGAGCTCCTCCCCAACCCCGACGCCGATTTCCCCTCATCCTTCTTCCTCCGAGCCCTAACCGCCCTAACCGGCGATCTCTTCCACTTCTTCTTCTTCTCCTCTGCCCGAGCCGGATCTTTCCTCTTCCTCCTTCCTCGCGACGCCCATCTCCACTGCCAGCACTGCCGACGCACGGAGCACTGCCGCCGGTGATGCACGGAGCACTGCCGCACACCCCGGTGCCCTAGCATCTCCGCCGACGCCACTGACTCCTCTCGGCCGCTTCTCTGTGCCAGCACCCGAACCCCAGCGCCGACCCCCTTTCTCTGTGCCCTAGCATTTCCTTCAACGCCGAGCAGCGCCGGCATTCTTCTCCCCGTCGGCACTCAAGTCGCTGTTGTGCCCTAGATCTTTGCCGCCGGCCACCACGAGCCCTAGCTGGCCATCGGCGCCCATTGTCCCTTTGCTGTGGAGATCCCCACGCCGTCGTCGCTTGACCTAGCCGACCATCAAGAAGCCTGCTGCCATCGTCAACGAAGCTTCAGCCGCCTACTCGAGGTGTTGTTCCACCGCCGATATTTTTGGTCTTTCTGATCAGTTGAGGATCAACAGAAGGTTTTGGGTATAAGATGTAAGGCTTCAATTTGATTCATCTTGCAATCTTGAGATATTGAGCTTGTTTGTGAGCCTAACATGTGTTTGTTTGGGCAGCAACCCTTTGATTTACAGCAGCGACCATCCTATGTTGTGAGCCAACAGAGAAGTCTTCGAATTGGTAAGTTTTGTGTTAAGTTATGTTAGCAAGCAATGTTCATGTAGGTATATATATATTGAATTATGTTTTAATTGGATTATATGGTTAGGTGATAGAGTTATATTAGGTGAGATTTGGTTGATTTAAAATCAAATGATGTAATTAGGGCTAATGAAGCTAACCCTAGTTGGTCGAGGTTTATGGATTAGGATTTTGCCCTAATTTAGAGTTAAAGAATTTATTTAGCTATTTATAGGAATTTAGCTAAAATATCATATATCTATTGGATACAGGACTTTGACGCGAGACGAGTATCTCGATGTCAGATTTGGACATTCCTATTGGAGGCGGGTACTTTTGACTTTATGTCTTTGATATGCATAGTAGTGAAATTTACAAGTAGCAATAATTATGTTCTCTTATTTGTTTCGGTTAATCACTACCCGATACCTATTACCTGCTTGATTGATTGTTTGTTTTGCATCTTGTGTTGTTACGCACCTGATTACACATGCTCATAGGGGTAGTGATATAACCATGTTTCACCATGTTCAGGACCTAGGTTTGATACCTTATCTGATCAGTGTCCTTTGATATGATTTATTTACTATGGTGCACATCATATGTGTATGTAGATTTGTTCGGTATATTACCACGCTTAGTGGCATGCACCATTCGCATGATTGCATGCTGTGTGATAGATTGCTCCATTATTGTCGAGCACATTGCTAGTTTCATCATTGTTCGGTGCTCCATTGTGACACTCATGGGTAGCGTGACGTAGCGTGGTAGCACGTCAGTTTGCTCTTCCGGTGCTCCGTTGGTCCGCTCATAGGTAGTGTGACGCAGCGTGTAGCACGTTAGAGATCCCTCCCCGTCATAGTGTACCGGGAGATGAGAGCACTGAGCTCCCTCATTTATGATTTGGGGTAGGAGTATGTATGTAATCCGACAGCATCCCGTCCTCTCGGTCATTCATCAGGAGTAGTCATGCAGAGTGCACGGTTGTCACAGCCCTACCCACTTAGTCTCACTTTTGTTGTGAGTTGGCTGACTGACGTCAGGGGTGACCATGACATTGGCATCATATGCATGATGCATTTATTGCTTATGTTTGTGTTTGTTGCATTTATATGCTACACATTGTATGGATACCTATGTTTGACATGCATACAGGATTTCTATACCTCTCGGACTGCATGTCTTTATACCCAGGTCCTGGTTAGTATAGTATTCTCCTGTTTACTTCAGTTTGCATTTACCTTTATTACATCAGGAGACTGTACGCATGATTAGTGCTAGGTGTTATTTCCTTACTTTGCATATCAGTTGTACCTGCTGAGTGTTGGACTCACCCCGCCTCCATTGTTATCATTTTCAGGTTGATGCTGTCACGAGAGAGTTCCAATTGCTAGTCCCCTGCAGACCACCAGCTGTAGTTATCTTTGGTTTTGTTTATGCTTCTCATTTGACTATGTTTTAGACTTGGTTGATTTGATACTTGGATATTGTATGGTTTGTACCTGTCGATGGATTTTTATTCGTTATGTTTTACTACATGCCTGCCTGGACGGCAAAAGATGTGAGTTTGTCGGATTTGTGTTTTATGAGTGTAGTGGAGTAGGAAAAACCGGATTTGAGCTTTATGGGTGTAGTGGAGTAGGGTTGATTTCGAGTCATGGTATTACTACTTTGTTTGCTTATATTTATATATACTGCGTGGTGGTGTCAGCTAGAGGCTGAAATTTATATTAACAACATGTGATGATTATGTATATGTTTGTTTTATTTCTGTTATTATTCCAGCCGCATGTGGCTGAGATATATGGGATGTAGAAAGTTTCAGATTGTCCGCCGTACAGGGGAGATGTTGCCAAAATTTCTTCGGACAGGGACTCCTCCGGGGCGTGACAAATACAACTCCTCATAAAAATAAAGAATGACTCATTAGAAAACAAAGCTTCACAGCACTCCTAAGACATCCGGATAGTGTGTCATGCGTCCATCTCGCCTCCTCGTCTACTCCGTCCGCATGTCTTCCATTATATCCTGTGAGATGCCTCCCTCACCTGTAATGTAAGAATCATGAGTCTCTGAACCTAGCAAGTACAATCCAATATGAAAAATATGACATCCATAAAAAGTAGGATTAGTAGTTATAACTTCAAATGTAGACTTAAATACGATATAGAGAAAAACATATTAAGTAAAAATATCTATACCACTAGCAAAGTTGAATATGACACGCATGTGGTAACCACCATTTGAGCCAGTCATTCAGTCCAGTATCATGACCCTAGAGGTACCTCCTAGGAGAACTTGTAGTCATATAGCTGAAACTAACATAAATTACATTATCGTTACGTTCGGAAGGGCCCTCCCCAAAGCTCATCCCGGGGCACCCATCCTGTACTGTCACCACACCTAGAAATATCCATCCGTTATCCCTATGCCATAAACATGACTTTCACCTATCATACTTTGCAATTATAAATGATCAATACTTGAATGGAAACTTTACATGATGAACATAACTATGATCATTCCTAAAACCATGCATAACTTGAGGTAGTATAGAAGGAACAGACATTCTGTGATCATGCATATATAAAAGAAATAAAGAAGGAGCTACTACTTAAAACACACCCATCCCTTTTTCCTAATCTGCCCTAGCATTTCAAATCATCAATAAGAATGATCACAACATTGAAACAAATTCGAAATCAAAACAATCCCCAATCCCTTTAGATTAAGCTAACCCCAAAAAGTGGTACCAGAATTATCTTACTAACTATAGAAACCAAGCTTACACCGAAACCAACTCCTTACCTTCGAACCTGCCAAGAATGTAGAAGTAAACCATCAGGAAGTAACAAAACTAGTAGCAAGGGAAATCACAACCTACCATCTTATCCATCAAATCCAAACTACACAAGAGATAAGAGCACAACAAAACATCCACCAAATCCTCTAATCCGCACTTAAAACTCAGCATCATCACAAAAGAGCGAGGTAACCATGGAGGAAATGACAAATCACTAGGATTGTTTCCGAAACCTTAAATGCGCCTAGAAGAAGAAACGGAATATGTAAGTCAGAAATCCACACCTTACAGAACAAATCACATAAACTTAATCCACATCTAGTGATGTTGTAGATAAAATTCGATGGAGGATTGCAAGGTGCCAGAATGATTAAGAGAAATGAAAAGCATCCACAAACCACCAAGTTCATCATTATTCATATGAGCAAGAACAAATTGGAAATCGAAACTTCTCATGTAGAACAAGAACATCCTCATCCCACAAAACCATCAAGAATATGAGTTCAGAAACTCGATTCCTCAAGAAGAACTTGAACAAAATCAAGTTCAATCACTAACTCGTAGACATCCAGAAAAATATCACAATTCGAAGCAAGAACATCTCGGGGAAAAATCAAATCCTACTTCATTTAAACAATCGACCATCACAAATAAGCAATCAACTCCTCCTAGGCACCTATCCCTTACCTCACGGACCTCACACCATCATAGAGGAATTGCTTGCCTTTCCCTTCCTCATGCCGCCTCCGAAAGACCTCGCACAATGTCAGCGCCGCCGGTGAGATGGTTGCTAGATCCCACGTCCGGTCACACCGTCCCCAGAGAGTCGCACGCATGAGGTGGCACTTGGCCAAATCTTTGAGCCCGACGGAGAGATTGGTCGAAGGCCGCGAGGTAGAGAGGGAGAAGAGGTGTTGCAATTCCGGAAAGCACAGTGAAGAGGAGCCGATGATTTAGGGCTTGGCAGAATAGTTTTATATATATATAGGTTATTACTCTATCTTAGGGTAGTTAAATCAATCAACTCCTAGCTTAACTGGGTGTTATCTAGATTTCCAACAGTATTAAAATTTCTATCCCTTTAAAATGTATCGTTCAAGTTCATTTTAAATCCCTAAAAATTCACAGAAAATTTTTATATATTAGTCCCTTATGTAGCGTCTGTGTGACCTTAGAAAATTTTGTAACTAAATTCCTTAATTATGCTCGTGGGACCTCACAATTCTCCCTCTTATAAAAATTTCATCCCTAAAATTTGACTTATCGAATAATTCGGGATAACGGTTGTGCATATCTAGTTCAGTCTCCTAGGTAGCTTTCTCCATTAGCTGATTTCCCCATAAGACCTTCACCATTTTGATCTCCTTGTTCCTCAGCTTTTGGACTTGGCCATCAAGGATCTGTTTCGGTCACTCCTCGTAGGATAGATCCAGTATTCACTGCACGTACTAATGACCAATCACATGAGAAGGGCTAGAAACGTACCTCCTAAGAATAGATATGTGGAACACATTATGAACTCCTGACAGGTTTGTGGCAGAGCAACTCGATAGGCTCAAGTTTCAATTCGATCCAAAATCTCAAAAGGCCCAATATACCTCGGGCCGAGTTTCCCTTTTTTTTTTACCCGAACCTCAATACCCCCTTCCTCGGTGGCACCTTGAGGAATATATGGTCTTCTCCTGCAAACTCCAAGTCTCTTCGTCATTGGTCGACATAGCTCTTCTGGTGACTTTACGTCATCTGCATCCTGTCTCAAATCTTGGCCACTAGATTCACGGTATGTGTGATAATGTCTAAGCCCAAAACTGCCCTCTCTCCTACCTTATCCCAATGCAATGGTGTTCTGCAACTTCTCCCATACAACACCTCATACGGAGTTATAACTATGGTGACTTGGTAGCTGTTATTGTAAGTAAATTCTACCAGGGGCAATTTTGACTTCCAGCTTCTCTTGAAGTCAATCATACAAGCTCACAACATATCCTCAAAAATTTGAATCACTCATTCAGATTGACCATCAGCCTATGGATGAAAAGCGATACTTATGGTGAGCTTTGTTCCTAACCCATGATGACAACTTTTCCAAAATCCAGATATAAATTTTGGTTCTCTATCTGACATAATCCGAGTTGGAATTCCATGTAACTGTACTATCTCTCATATATACAGTTCTGCATATTGTGTCATGGAGAAAGTGGTTTTTACTGGCTGAAAGTGTACTGACTTTGTCAGTCGATCCACAATAACCCATACAGCATTTGATCCCCTTAAGTGAGGTTGGTAATCCCACCACGAAATATGTAGCCGCATCTTTCTACTTCCAAGTGGGAATCAGAAGCAGTTCTAGTATCTTGCTGGCCTTTGATGGTCAGCCTTCACCTGTTGTCAATTAAGGCACTCATTAACTACTTGTAAGATCGGTATCGTCGAGAGAGGGGGGGGGGTGAATCTTAACTTGTCACTTTCTTTTCGATTTCGTCCATTCCTTCTATCAAAGTCATAAGTAGCAACGGAATATAAAATAAAGTACAGAGAAAATAATACTCACGGGATTTACTTGGTTCCCAACCCCCCAAGGTCAGTACGTCCAAGGACTACACACTCAAGCGTGAGTCCACTAGTGATCTCCTTTCTGGAAACTTTCCGGAAGCGGAGAAACCCGTTTTATAGTTTATCAAATACAAGCATAAAAGAATGAAAGTAAATACAGCTTGTAATAAAAGAAATAAAAACAAAAATTTTACTGAGCCGATCTAAAAGTCCTGAGCGCAGTGCACCCTTCCTAGAGCTTCCCTGGTAGCAAAGCTTCGCGTTGTAGCCTTCCTTTTGGGCATACAGAATATGAGTAGTAGCAGAACCGATGTCTTGAACGTAGAGTCTTCACCTCCTTTTATAGAGTTGGATCAGATCCTTATCTGGATCAACTCTTATCTAGATGAAGTTATATCTAGATGAAACATATCTGGATAAAGCAATATATGGATCAAGTCTTATCTCTATCCAAATCATCGGCTTATCTTTATCCTCATCCAAATCATAAAGATACACCAGATCTTTTACCACATCATCTTCCATATCAATATTTCATAACTCAGTAATTTGGACCAAACCCAGTCGGTCTACCAAATCGTTGATTTGGTCTATTGAACCGGTTTGGGTCTGGTTCGACCCGAGTCAAGTCTGGTTCATCTATTTATGTTTGTCTTCTTTCTGTTTTGCTTCCAACTCTAGATTCCTGTAAAACAATCATACAAATATAAACAAAAAACCTAGCCTAAGTTGTAAGTCTACCTGACCCACTAAGCTTACCTTTTGCTTGGAGGTCCCTCCTCCATGTCTACCACCTAAGGGGCAATCCCTTAGGATCAAGTCACACTCCTGTAAGTCTACCCGACCTACTAGGCTTCATACTTGGACAAAATCCAAGACTTTACCATTACCTAGGGCTACCTCCCCCTAGGATTTTCACTACCTAGCTTCACTCACTAGGACTTCGACCACCTAAGGTTACCTCCCCTAGGATTTTCACCACCTAGCTTCACTCACTAGGGCCTACCTTCACTAACTAGGACTTCTATCACATAAGGTTATCTCCCCCTAGGATTTTTACCACCTAGCTTCGCTCACTCGGGTCTAACTTCATTCACTTGGACTTCCACCACTTAAGGTTACCTCCCCCTAGGATTTCCACTACCTAGCTTCACTTACTAGGACTAACCCTTTCCTAAGTTAGGACTTTTGCTAGCCATCTAGTCCTGACTAGACTTCTCTCTTCCAAACATTAAGTCTTGTTTGGATAAACCCTTGGTCAAACTGACCATAATTAGGTATATTATCACACATCAAAATCCTGAAAGTTGATTGCACCAATACTATTTTGATTAGGTCTCTCTTCATGCATAACCACCAATACAATAACTACCTTCACCAACTCCAACTATCGTCTCTGTCTCATATTCAATTCCTTTCGCGTGAAAAATATTCTAAACTTTTATGGTCTACGAAAATCACGTAACGTTCCCCATAAAGATAATACCTCCAAATATTTAGTGCAAGAACAACTGCTGCTAATTCCAGGTCATGTGTGGGATAGTTTTACTCGGGCACCTTCAACTGTCATGAAGCATAGACAATTACCTTTCTATTCTGCTTCAGCACAACCCCTAAACCATTCTTGGAGGCATCAGTGTACACCACGAATTGTCCCGGATCAAAGTTTCTAAAACTATTCTCATAGGGAACAAACAGAAGTATACAGAACCCGGTAATTATGAAAAAGCATAGGGAAGTCGTAATTAATTATGTAGCCTCATGCATCAAATCCCTAAACCCTTACCTCCCTTTACATAATCTGGGGGCAGCTGTGAGGAGCACATGGGTGAGCATAATTATCTTTGACTACACTGAACTCAGCAGTTCCTTAAAATTATTAAAGAGAGTACGCCATGGTCTAAACAAATTGAAATAACATCTATTCCAACACATGCGCAATTACTGTTCTCCAGAGGCACAAGTCCAATAGAAATATATATTGCAATAAGACAACACCCTCCCATTAAGGCATTCTCCAATTCCAACTGTCCCGAATCAAAAAGAAATTCATAAATAAGCAAGTACCTTGAACTAATCTTTATTGAACTCAAAAAGGAAGATCAAGCATAAATAATTAGGCTTATCTCCTATTAAATATAAATATTGTGGTTGAGAGGTGTTTTGATAAAATCCTTTCGGTATCCACTTGCCCTCTAAAATATCAATGAAAACACTAGAACAATCTAAATACAACCAGTGCTAAAGAAAAGCGCTAGCACAAGCCACTAAACTCATTTGTTCACACCTCTACATCTAAGCTAGAAGGCCTTAGAGAATACCCTTATGGTGGCTAGGTCACTTGCCTACATTATACAATGGTGAATAAAGTCAATTCCCAATAGTCAAACTCGAAATAACACTCATTAGCTAAAATCTGACAAATGGCCATAAAACTAGATTATGGTCTCATTCTTGCAGAATCTTTTTAATGTGTTGATGTCTGCATTTAGACATTAAAATTGTCTCCCAGTCAATTATAGTTAATGCATTAATAGGCATCACTATAGTTAACAAGACACAACTTGACTAGTTGCATTATTACAACTCGTCAACTTTGTCCATTAAGCTCGTGACTCCGGACATTTCAATTTAAGTTATTTCCCTATTTTCTTGACAGTATAACTCAGTCTTATATGTTTATTCAATAATTTTAATATTAGATTTATAGTAGCTCGCCAATCAATCTAAGATGGCACCTTGTATTTACAAGTGTGACACAATTTCACTTGAAAAGCAGTTGATACCTGGCACACATTATTCTAAAGGTTAAATCATTGCCTTAAGTACATGATCTGTTTAAGAAGCGCAGGCTTATGCAATCAAAGACTGAATTGAAGATGCCTATGCCCACAAAAGATTATGCGGGTTAAAATAACCTTTACTTACTAAGTCAAAGTTAATGCTGACTTAATTAAATCAACTTTAGCCATATAAACAAAAGATGTTTACTTGAAAGATCCCTTTGTAAAATTTCATTGTATATCTATTACTTAGGTTTGGTTAACAAGGATTGTTGCATTTCATATATTTAGTTATATGAATTGCCTTAGGTTCATAGCCAAACATTTTATATGGACATACATCTTAATAACAAATGCAGAATTGTTAATTTTCCTTTAATTTAGTGGCATGAAATGCATTACCATCAATGCACTAAAAACATATACTCTTCATTACCTCACATATGCATATTTATATAGAATTCAAGTCCTAACCAAGTTACCTACTCAAATTCAGGTCTGTAACAAGTAAATCTTACAAACTTAAAGGCAGAAGTAGCCGAGTTCTTGATAAAATAGCATGCGCACTCTATCCTTTAGGAGTGACCGCTCTGATACCAACTGAAACAACCCTAGACGCTCCTCAATTTGTTTTATTTAATTGTAGACCAATGATCAGACAAAGGACAACCCTCTAAATCTCTGTTGTAAAAGAACCATAATAGTAATCTCATCAAAATGAACCACCATACCCAACGTAAACAGTAACATCACATCCAAGAAGTTAACAAAAGGAACAGGGAAGCACCAATACAACTCCTCATAAAAATAAAGAAGGACTCATGAGAAAACAAAGCTTCACAACACTCCTAAGATATCTGGACAATGTGTCATGCGTCCATCTCGCTTCCTCGTCTACTCTGTCTGCATGCCTTCCATTATATCCTGGGAGATGTCTCCCTCACCTGTAATGTAAGCATCATGAGTCTATGAACCTAGCAAGTACAATCCAATGTGAAAAATATGGCATCCATAAGTAGGATCAGTAGCTATAACTTCAAATGCAGACTTAAATACGATATAGAGAAAAACATATTAAGTAAAAATATCTACACCACTAGCAAAGTTGAATATGACACGCATGTGGTAACCACCATTTGAGTCAATCATTCAGTCCAGTATCATGACCCTAAAGGTACCTCTTGGGAGAACATGCAGTTATATAGTCGAAACTAATATAAATTACATTGTCAGTCAAGTTTGGAATGGCCCTCCCCGGAGCTCATCCCGGGACACCCATCCCGTACTGTTACCACACCTGAAAATATCCATCCGTTAGCCCTATGCCATAAACATGACTTTCACCTATCATACTTTGCAACTATAAATGATCAATACTTGAATGGAAACTTTACATGATGAACATAACTATGATCATTCCTAAAACCATGCATAACTTGAGGTAGTATAGAAGGAACATACATTTTGTGATCATGCATATCTAAAAGAAATAAAGGAGCTACTACTTAAAACACACCCATCCCCTTTTTCTTAATCTGTCCCAGCAAGAATGATCACAACATTGAAACAAATTTGAAATCAAAACAATCCCCAATCCCTTTAGATTAAGCTAACCCCAAAAATCGATATCGGAATTATCTTACTAACTATAGAACCCAAGCTTACACCGAAACCAACTCCTTACCTTCGAACCTGCCAAGAATGCGGAAGTAAACCATCATGAAGTAACAAAACTCATAGCAAGAGAAATCGCAACCTACCATTCTTATCCATCGAATCCAAACTACACAAGAGATAAGAGCACAACAAAATATCCACCAAATCCTCTAATCTGCACTTAAAAAGCTCAGCATCATCACAAAGAGCGAGGCAACCATGGAGGCAATGACAAATCACTCGGATCATTTTTGAAACCTTAACTGTGCCCAGAAGAAGAAACAGAATATGTAAGTCAGAAATCCACACCTTACAAAACAAATCACATAAACTTAATCCACATCCAATGATGTTGCAGATAAAATTCGATGGAACACTGCAAGGTACCAGAACAATTAAGAGAAATGCAAAGCATCCACAAACCATCGAGTTCATCATTATTCATATGAGCAAGAACAAATTGGAAACTAAAACTTCCCATGTAGAATAAGAACATCCTCATCCCACAAAACCATCAAGAATATGGGTCCAAAAACTCGATTCCTCAAGAAGAACTCGAACAAAATCAAGTTCACTCACTAACTCACAGATACCCAGAAAAATGTTGCAAGCCAAAGCAAGAACATCTCGAGGAAAAAATCAAATCCTACTTCATTTAGACAATTGCCCATCATAAATAAGCAATCAACTCCTCCTATACACCTATCCCTTACCTCATGGACTTCACACCATCATAGAGGAAGTATTTGCCTTTCCCTTCCTCGTGCCGCCTCTGGAAGACCTTGCACAATGTCAGCGCTACCAATGAGATGGTTGTAAGATCCCACGTTTGGTCGCGCTGTCCCTAGAGAGTCGCCCACATGATGTGGCGCCTGACCGAATCTTAGAGCCCAGCGGAGAGATTGGTTGGAGGTCATGAGGTAGAGAGGGAGTAGAGGCGCTGCGATTTCGGAAAGCACAATGAAGAGGAGTCGGTCATTTAGGGCTTAGTGGAATTGGTTTTTTTTTTTTTACCTAGGTTATTTCTCTATCTTAGGGTAGTTAAATCAATCAACTCCCAGCTTAACTGGGTGTTATCTAGACTTCCAATAATGTTAATAGTTCTATCCCCTTAAAATGTGTCGTTCAAGTTCATTTTAAATCTCGAAAAAATCTTAAAATTCGTAGAAATTTTTTATAAATTAGTCCCTTATTTAGCGCTTATGTGACCTTAGAAAATTTTGTAATTAAATTCCTTAATTACGCTCATGGGACCTCATAGAAAGTACCAGTCGACTGCTCCACTCTGGCCAAGCAATTCTGCATTCTGTTCACTCCCAGTAGACTGTTGAAAGTATCAGTCAACTGGTACCCCAAGTACAGTCTCTCAGCCCGCAAACCTTCCTCACCCTTATGACTCACTTGACTCTTCCTTGCAGCCTTGACCTCTTGCCTTTAAGCCTACTTCTTTTGACTCTCGTCCCTCGAATGCATTCAAGCCCGCGGCTTGTCCCAATGTCATCCTTCGCGTATGCCTCAAAGTCGCTTCCCTCGTCTCTTGTCCTTGCGCCTTGTCCATGATCCCTTGGATGCTCCGTCCTTCACCGAATATGAAGTCATCAAGCTGAGTCATATGTGTATACTGCAAACCTGCACACTCACATACACATATCAAATACAAGGATAAATCTAACTTAAACCCTTTGCCCAAACCACCAAAACCCATTATCACCTCGGACCATCTTGAGGTAAGATTGCTCCAACATGCAGGACCATGGAATGACCGGTGGTTCAGCATTGTCTCGGATATGGTGGGTACAGCCAACGGACTCCTAAGGTTCGATGTCGAATCCAATCAGATGACCTACTTTTGCAACGAGTAGTCTTTTACCCTCTTGAGGTTCGTCATGCATTCCTTCAGCTGCCTACAACTCATTGTTTGGTTAGAAAATAAGCAATCTTGGAATAATTTGGACAGATTAAACTTGTAATTTCCTGAACAGGCTAATGGTCACCAACCAATATTGACTCCAAACAAAATATATTTATAAGAATTTCCTAAATAGGCTCTACCCACTTGTAATTAAGTTATAAGGATATTTTTATCACTTTTATAATAATATGAATTACATTTCTTATAAAAATAATAAACACCAAATAAAATGTAATTACCTTTGTAATTAAAGATTACATGCATAGTATATAACTCTTTGACCAAACATAGTAATGT
The DNA here is from genome assembly GCF_018446385.1 of Zingiber officinale. Lineage (NCBI taxonomy): Eukaryota > Viridiplantae > Streptophyta > Magnoliopsida > Zingiberales > Zingiberaceae > Zingiber > Zingiber officinale. The sequence goes on from NC_055998.1 coordinate 121,148,969, forward strand.
AATGTTAATTATATTACATTACATTACAAGCTTAATTACATTACCCATAACTAAACGCAGCCTAAATATAGACCTCCTTCAATTAGATCTCGATAACAACCTATACCAAAAACAAAATGTATTAAGCCAAAGAAAACATATTATGTTCGAAAAAGCAAAGAAAATAAACCATATCTTAACAAAGACAAACATGTATGAAAATTTAAACCTAAAAAAACTTATGCTAACACTATTATATGTTTTGCTTGCAATGAACCTGGCCACTTATCCTTGGCATGTCCCAATAAGAAAAATCTATATAATAGGAAAGCAAAATTAGTTACTTGTGCAAATCTTGACTTGGTTGAAATCCAATCAGATGTTTTAGATACTTCATCTATTTATTCCATAATTTCAGTGGAGGATATCGAGGAACTACCACCCACTTATTATAGTTTAATAAATTCGTTTCTAAATACTCCTCCTTATCAATATTTAGACATTCTCGATTATAAGGAATCTCTCCCGCAAGATTTAGAGGACCTCCCTTTTCAATGGAAAGAGTTTCTAGATATAAATTTTATGTTGACCTAGCTCAGTTCTACACATATGAGTGACTGTTAGCATGATTGACTTTTAAAAATAGGGATTGATAACATCCCTTGTTCTATCTATAGTTATTATCCAGCTATAGATAAACATGACATTTGTAAGTTCTGTAGAAAATAAGCTTGTGATCTTTGTCTTCAATAATTATTTTCAATCACTATCCCAATAAGCCCTCCAGCCAGAGGAAATACTCGTAATCTTTTACTAGAAACTAGGGTATCCGTGTTAGAAACCCATATTAATCTACTAGAAAATGAACTAAACAATCTCCTTGCTTCACTGCCACAAACAATAGACAAAGGAAAAGGAATTCAACTCCCAAACTCTCTCTTTGATACAGATCTAGTCTTTATTAAACCCTCTGTTATTTGTAACACTAGAAAATCTTTAGATGTTAAAGACATTATAACACTAGAAAATCTTTAGATGTTAAAGTCAAATGTCTTGTAAATATAAATGGTCATGAATTTACATTACATGTCTTTTTAGACATGGAGCTACCAACTCCACTATTGATGAAGCTACTATAGGATCTAAAAGATGCTAGAGGGGGTGAATAACATTCGTAGCTTTTTCAAAAATCATGAGAATATGCAGTGAAAAAAAAAGAATCAAGCACTAACACAAGTAATTTTTACTTAGTTCAAAGCCTTCGATGACTTTTACTCCAAGGGTCGCACTAAGTGAGTGCTTTCATTGGGCAATCACTATTAGTTTGCAAAGATTTGTAGAATTTGAGTACAAGAACTATAAAGTAAATGTTACCAATAATAAAAAGTAAGTAGATGAATAATTGATTGTTGGTTGTCAGAGCAGCCTTTCAGTGTCGTCGGAGTCTTCTCAGAGCAACGCACAAGTACAAAAATTGAAGTGAATAATGTTGTAGTTGTTGGTCAAAGTTCTTTTTATAGGCCATCTCCAGGTGCTTAGACCAACCCCGGATGCCTGGAGTGCTGACATGGTGGCTCCTTGGTGAAACTCTATCTCTGAAAGTTTATCCTTCTCCAAGTGCCCAAACCGATCCGAGCGCCCGGACTGTGACATAAGTTGGCCAATCAGCATGCACCACCTTATCTAGTTGTCTGTTATTTTACTTCCTTGCACGGGTGCCTAGACCACCTCTGGGTGTCTGAACCTCCAGGGGTTTGGACTGTGTCCGGGCGCCTAAAGCCCCTTTTTTAGCCACATGATTTTCTTGTCTCACAAGGTTAGCGCAACAAGTAATAATATGGAAAGAAAGTAGTAATTAAATATTTGACAGTCTCTGGACTGTCCAGTTCTGACTTTGAGTTTTGCTGAAACTTTAGATCGAACCGATGCCTATTGTTCTACCAACTGGGAACTTGTCTTCGCTAGATCTCTCCTTCAGTTGCTTACCACTACTTACCAATCGCAGACTTCCTTGATGTCAGGTCCCTTGACCCACCAGGACTTCTTGCCAGATCTTAACCAATCTGGACTTCAACAGTTGTCAACCCAACTAGTCTTCCTCCTGCTAAATCTCAACTAATCTAGAGTTCATGCCAGCCATCAACCTAGCTAAACTTCAGCCTGATGTTTTTGTCCTCTAGATCCATCAAGTTCATATCCTACACATTTGTTAAAAGGATTAGATCACAACATAATCTAACTTTAACATTTGTCATATATCAAAATTTGAGTTTAATTATTAGTGCAACTTGTACCAACAATTACTCTTCTTTCAATCCTACCAAAATTTCATATAAAAACTACGTCACAACCACTACTCAATACTCAATTTGATGGTCAACAATTATCTTGCACACAATTTGTTACCAATATTCATCTCCGGATTTATGATAATTGTGGGAAATATAGCACCCCTATCACTCTCTAACCTTTGGGTTAAACCATTGCTCCATTCTAATATTCACATAATCTTAAGACTTAATTTTTTACTAACCTCAGACAGGGCTTTTCTTCTTACAAAAGATTATGCTCTTTTCTTTTCCACACCTATAGTGTAAGACCCCACTGTTTACAATAATTTGGGCTAGAAATTTTAATAAAATTACTGTTACCAAGAAAATATTAGAGTATTTTTTTATTAAGAATTTATTAAAGAAGGTTATGTAAGGTTAATAACTAACTCTATGGACCAAAGACTGTGATAGGTTGACCAATGGTTTGGGGCCCAAATAAGAAGAGGAAAGAAGGCTTTATAGGCGATGGAACGCTGGAAAGGAGAGGGAGAGCGCAATTTTTACGAACATTGGAGGTTGCAAGTCGCGATGGTTCTGGGCGATGGTCATTCCAGCGAGGGAGCTCGGGAGAGGCAAGGGCGTGCGCGCGATTCTGGCGAAGGAGCTCAAGAGGGGCAAGGCGTGCGAGCGATTCCAGCGAAGGAGCTCGGGATAGGCAAGTGTTATTCCACTGTAGATGTAAAGATAAACTTTTCTAGGGTTTTCAAAGATGAATTCTGTTTGTGTGGTCTATTTTCCTTCGGTTTTGAGGTGATCTTCTCATTGTAAGTTAATCTTTGATAGAAATTTTTGGGCAAGTGATTATTCCTTGATAGATTAGGATTGCGCTTTCTTTAGGGTTTTCCACTGTGGTTCTTGTTAACGTTACTTGTTTTCCCCGGTTTTAAGGTGCTCTTTCTGTGGTAAGTTAAGCTCGAGGAATCTTTAGGTAAGATCTTGTTACAGACGCATGATTTTTAGGCTATAAGGTTTTGATCTTTTAACTATTCCGGATCTTGTTTGGTTCTGTTTATGTCTCATTGAATGGATTTGGAGTTGTGATTCGATTTTTTTGTTTTCTCTTTGAAACCATGATGGTGTTGTTGGGTTGAATTTGAAGAGTTTTGGTGTTCTTTGATCGGCTTGAATTTTTGGACAGAATTAAGTAAGTTGACTGCTGATTTCTATGCTGTGTTGGTTCTTCAAGATAGTTTTAAGTTTCGGATAGATTTGGGTTCTAACTGAAGATGCATCGCATTCCGGTTTTACTAGTATTTTGTGAACAGATATTGTAATCTAATGTTCTGAATAAGGTATTATTTAATAAGGATGTGTGAATAATTATGTGTGTAATGGAATGTCCTTTGTTTTGGTAACGTTGGTATTTCGTTGTGGTTACTAAAGTTAGACAGGAATTCTAATATGACCAGGAATAGGAAGTTTTAATTAAGCTTGGTTTGATGTATGCTATGTCTAATGGAGTATGATCGAGAACAGATATAGTTGATAAATGTTTAGGGGTAGACATTTCTCTCCATGTTTGGAAATTCATGTATTTTTGTTCGTTTAGATTTAGGCAACGTAAATGATGGCTCAAATTTATAAATACTATTATTAATAAAGGGTTACAAATTCAGTGGGAACATATAAAATGAATTAATAATTTATTAGTCGATACTTTATCCTACTTATTACACTAATTTCTCTACTCTGACAAGAATATGGATAGACCCAAAAAAGTACATACTTTTGCCAATAAAACCATAAGGTTTGGCAATCAAAACTTATAACAATACACACGGTATAAAGACTAAATTCATTTCTCCACCAGGAAAAATTGGATCATATACAAAACTGCATACTTGATAATATTTAGAATATCCCTACCATTGTAGAGAGTTCTGATTACAAAATTGTTATCATCAATGCTTTATCTAATTATTTTCTCACAACACTATAAAAACCAGTAGGTAAAAAATTCTCATGTTATATTGTCTTTTTTAGAACACAAGCTGGGGCTATACTCTACTTGGGAAGAAACAAATGTAGCCATCCAAGGTTGTGAACATCCTTATTTCAAAGGTTTTTACTCACTTAATGATGCCTTTAATGTTGCCAGGGCCCATCTTGGTCTAAATTTTTTCATAAGTACTTTACTCGCGACTGGTTCATCAGCTCCTACTCCACACAAAGAGACTTATACTCAAATACTTACTACTGAACCTACTCCAGATTTACTTTTATCCTCTTCAGGCCAACCTCATCGGCCCAACTATTTAACTTTGGCCAAGCCCAAAGAACGAGCTACTACTACAGCTAAACAAAGGGCCTCTGAATCTAACTTATTGAGCTTTCCCAATACATACCAGAAGATGTTACTTCTTATATCAGAAGTTTAGCTGAACATTCCACATTACAGACTTTTATGGGGATCTATGAAATACTTAAAGCCTTCTACAAAAATCCTCCTCCTGGAATGACTATTGTTTATGAAGCTGAATTCAATCCAAAATTAAAATGCCAAAAGCTAATCCCAGCTTATGTTGATTCTGCCAAGTATGATTGTCAATGTCAATGATATGAGTTATGATAGACTGGCCTAGTGGATAATGTAGAAGTCATGGTTGAGAGAGGAAGGAGAGGTCCCTAGCTGAGTGAATATATGATTAATAGGATAATGACCAACCAAACAGAGGGTTTTCCGTGGCCGCTCGGCTAGGCTACGCTTGACCGAGCATAAAGGCATTTAGCCTTATGCAACTTTTAATATATTACTGGCCGAGTAAAGGCTGAGCAAGCACCAATGCTCTTACATGCGCTCGGTCGAGAAAAGTTTGATCGAGCATAAAGGTATTTAACTTTGTAAAACTTTCAGTATATTACCAGCCGAATAAAGGCCGAGTGAGCATCAATGTGCTTAATGCGCTCGACTAGGAAAAGTCTGACCGAGCATAAAGGCATTTAGCCTTATACAACTTTTAGTATATTACCGACCGAGTAAAGGCCGAGCAAACATCAATGTGCTTACATGCGCTCGGTCGGGCAAAGCCTGGCCGAGCATAAAGGTATTTAGCCTTGTAAAGATTTCAATATATTATCGGCCAAGTAAAGGCTGAGCAAGCACCAATGTGCTTACATGCGCTCGGCCGAGAAAAGCCCGATTGAGCATAAAGGTATTTAGTCTTGTAAAGCTTTCAGTATATTACCATTCGAGTGAAGACCGAGCAAGTACCAATATGCTTATATACGTCCGGTCGGATAAAGCTTGACCTAGCGTAAAGGTGCTCAGCCTTATAAAGCTTATATTACATTCTCGGTCAAAACATGCTTAACAAAGGGTATTTGTATTATATATGTGACCAGCCATAATATGTTTAACAGAAGTTATTCTCATTATATATGCGACCGGCTTGAATGACCGACCAGAATATGTTTAACAGAATGTATTCTCATTATATATGCGACCAGCTTGAATGACCAGTCATAACATGCTTAACAGAAGGTATTCTTATTATATATGCGACAAACTTGAATGACCAGTTGGGACATGCTTAATAAAAGGTATTCTTAATATATATACAACCGGCTTGAATAACCGATCGAGACATGCTTAACAGAAGTATATAAGTATAACAGCATGGCAAGATTGGCGGGAAATATCCTTCAAAAGCTTCTTCGGGTATAGTGACGTGTTTATATGCATACTTCATCAGGAATGTAAGTCACCAACGACAAAAGAGGTACATCTGGGGTACAAAAAAGATTCCTTAAAGGATTATTACACAAAGCCTAAAGGATAACTTCATCTTCTAACAAACTCTAACAAACCAGGGACCATCTCATGACTATGGAGGTTATATGAAATAGTATAAAAAGAGGGATCCTCTCCGTTGGCAAGGTCAGCAAGTTCTAACATTCAAAACTCTGTTCTTAAGTACTTTAGTTACTGCACTTCTTCTTCTTCCACCTTCGAGAGAGGAACTGACTTGAGCGTCGGAGGGCCTAGCCAGGGATCCCCACCCTGGTCTTAGGTCACTAACGCTTTGTTGGCTCATCTCATTGTCCGTAGGATTGTTGAAGAACTCTTCTAGATCTCCAAGAGTTCATCTGCATTAGAAGCCACTGTTCACTGGAACCAACGCGCCACCTCGCAGATTTCAGACAGGATCAAATTTGGTGTCATCTGTGGGAATCTTCACCTAAATCTGAAATTATGAGATGGAAGAAGCCAAGAAACTTAACACTATAACTATAACCCAAGAAGATCTGGAGTATCTTATTAATGCCAGAGTACAAAAGTTATTGCAACAACAAGAAGAAGAAGTTAATATTGGTGGTACAGTGCTTGTAGCCCTGAATCCGGTGATACCAACAATCGCTTATCAAAGGGAGAGAAGAGGTGAGGAGGAGGATCCTGTTCACTTACCCCTATCTCTCTCTCCAACTCGACATCCTCGAGCATATTTTCAAACACCTCTTGATCAAGGAGGATGAAAGGTAGTTCTTCAGGAATCTTCTGAAGAAACACCTGCAAGGGATAAACGAAAAGGGAAGATCGTATCTAGCGATAGTTCTCCTGAAAGGATTGTGACTCCATTTTCCCAGCGGGTGTTGGATGATCCTTTGCTAAAGCATTACTAGAATTTAAATGTCGGGGAATACTCGGGGACAACTGTTCCTGAGGATCATCTTCTCAAGTTTGAGCATGTGGCTCTCCTCCAATAATTTACTGACGGTGTCAAGTGCCAAATGCTCCTCACTACATTCGGAGGAGCAGCCCAGAGGTGGTTTAGGAGGTTGTCGAGCAACTCTATTTGCCACTTTAAAGATTCCTGCAAAGTATTTTTTTTTCATCATTTTCCCAGTAACAGACGATATCAAAAAACCCCTTGGAGTCTCTTTTCAATTAAATAGGGGCCGAAGGAATCTATTCAAGCATATATTAAAAGGTTTAATTAAGTGGCCATAAATGTACCTATGGCTACCATGGAGATCTTGATAAGTGTCTTCTCTCAAGGGCTTAATGATAATGACTTCTTTAAAGATCTGGTCTAAAATCCTCCTACCAATTTTGATCTATTGATTGAATGAGCAACTGAATTCATTAATGTGGAAGAAGCTCAAGACGCTCGGAGGAAGAAAATCGTTACACCTACCTCTGCTCCAACTACGGAACACCCCATGGTACTTGCTCAACCACCTAGAGGGCCTTGCGCAGGTCCTCCATATTGTCATCCTGAGCCACGACTGCAAGTTGTACAATATATGGAGAGGCCACAGGAGGTTCCACAGAGGTGGTGCACGTATCACCAGTCAAGTACTCATAACACAGAAAATTATTTTGCTCTAAAGAATCAATGAACAAGTAATGTTTAATATCATCGACGTTCCCCAGTTCCAAATCATCGACAATACTCAAGGCTCCACTCAAGCTCAAATATCGAACAACAAAGTCACAGTTGAGGGTCTTACAACTCCCGATCGGGCTGACTCAAGCACCCGATCGGATGTAATAGGAACCATCATCTATTCGGTAGGAAGAAAACCGTAGCAATGTTGCCTGAGGTAATATTAACATGATAGAAGAAGGACTGACTGATGGAGATTCTAATCGTACGAGGAAGTCACATGCTCGATGGTTGGAAATTCATGTTGTCGGATATAGCATGGAAAAGGCGGCCGGACCAGAAATCAGCTTTGGGCTCATAGATTTGGAGTGGGTAGAAGAGCCCCATGATGATGCATTAATAATCAATGCTGTCATAGCCAATTACAATATTTCTCGTACCTTTATTAATACTGGAAGTTCAGTTAGTATTAATTTTAAACAAGCTTTTGATCAGTTGCAGATAGATCCGAATGAGCTCCAACCTATGGTGACTCCTTTGTATGATTTTACTGGCAATGAAGTTCAGCCACTCAGCCAAATAAATTTAGCTATATCTTTAGGGGAGGAGCCCCTAATGAGGGTGCGTATATCTTACTTCATGGTGGTGGACGCACCCTCTGCATACAATGTTATATTGGGTCGACCGGCCTTAAATAAATTTCGGGCGATTATTTCTACTTTTTGTCAGAAAATTAAATTTCCTGTGGATGATCAAGTAGGAAAAGTAAAGGGTGATCAATTGGTAGTGCGCAAGTTCTACATGGAGATAGTCAAGGCGGAGGCTAATGCTGCACGGAAGATGCAAAGAATAGAGGTCAATGTCATTCAGGAAAGGTCACCCGTCCTGGTGTATGAAGAAAAAGAAGATGTACATATCCAAGTTGGTCGACCAGAAGCTGTTACCTACATAGCGGCTGACCTAGATTTTCAACTTAAAACTGAGTTAATACAATGTTTAACATGCAACAATGATGTGTTTGCCTGGATGCCTAAAGAGGTGACAAGTGTGTCCCCTCTAGTTATGGAGCACGCATTGCATGTATATCCTAATGTCCGACCGGTCAAACAAAAAAAGTGGGATTTTGGGGCCAATCAGAATAATATTATTAGGGAAGAAGTAGATAAGCTACTGGAAGTAGGATATATCTGAGAGGTGCAATTCCCTAGCTAGTTAGCCAATGTTGTCCTGGTATCTAAGCCAGGGAACAAATGGCGAGTGTACATTGATTTTCAGGATCTCAATAAAGCTTGTCCGAAAGATTATTATCCTGTGCCTCGCATCGACTAGGTAGCAAACTCTACGGCTGGATGTGAATTTATTTATATGCTGGATGTCTACTAGGGGTATCATCAAGTACCACTCGCCAAGAAAGACCAAGAAAAAGATAGTTTTATAACTACCAAAGGTATTTACTACTATAGTGTTATGCCTTTCGGACTCAAGAATGCAAGGGCTACCTATCAGAGGCTCATGAACAAAGTCTTCCATAAACAGCTCTGCAGAAACATGGAAGTGTGCGTGGATGATATACTCAACAAATCCCTCCAAGCCTCAAATTTATGCATGGATGTAGAAGAAACTTGTAGAACTTTGTAGCAATACGGACTCCAGATTAATCCATATAAATGTTTGTTTGGAGCTAAAAGTGGAAAATTCCTGGGCTATATGGTAACTGAGCGAGGAATAGAGGCTAATCCGAGCAAAGTACAAGCGCTTCAAGACATGGCTCCACCACGCAACATAAAGGAGGCGCAGAGGTTGACCGGTTGGATCACTGCTCTATCACGCTTTATTTCTCGATCAGTCGACTGAAGCCTTCCTTTCTTCAAAATACTTCGACGAGCTACCAAGTTCCAATAGGATGAAGATTGTGATAAGGCATTTCAAGAGTTAAAAAATTATTTATCCACTTTGCCTATATTAGCTAAACCAGTAGTAAGGGAAACTTTATGGGTGTATCTGTCAGCAAATGAGCATGCTGTGGGCTAGGTGTTAGTAAGGCAAGAAGGAAAAAAATAATAACCTATGTATTTCTTAAGTCATTTATTAAAAGGAGTCGAGTGCTGATATACTGCACTCGAAGAATTGGCTTATGGATTGATATTAGCTGCTAGAAGGTTGCGCCCTTACTTCTTATCACACTCAATGATAGTGTTAACTAATAGCACTTTGGGTCGGGTACTCATTAATCCAGAGGCGTCCGGGTGGTTGATTAAATGGACAACTGAGCTTAGTGAGTATGATATACAATACTAACCCAGGGCGGTAATCAAAGCTCAAGCTCTAGCTAATTTTATAACAGAGGTGTAGGGACCAGAGGAAAAGGAAACTTGGAAAATATATGTAGATGGGTCTTTCACTCGACAAGGCGATGACATTGGAATTCTTCTCATATCGCCAAGGGAAAATCGGATGCAACTCTCTGTCTGATTGAATTATAGAGCTACCAATAATGAGGTAGAATATGAATCACTGATAGCATGGTTACAAGCCGCACAGCACGTAGGAGCTGCTCAGGTTTGGATTTATTCTGATTCTCAGTTGGTAGCACAACAATTGATAGGCAATTTTGAGATCAGTAGTGAATGACTCAAATTATATGTGGAAGCATTTGATAAGCTAAAAGCTGAGTTTCAAGAAGTAAACATACAAAAGATTCCTTGATAAGAAAATCAAGTAGCAGATGAATTAGCCAAATTAGCATCTGCCATAATACCTTGGAATTTGGATTGACTAGTAGAACAAATAGTGTTGGTATCTTGTATCGAACGATAGGCTGATATGAAAATCCAAGGTGATTGGAGAACATCAATCATTCTATTCTTGCAATAAGGTATTTTACCAACAGATGGAGAGCAAGCACGTGTGTTTAAGAAGAGGGCTAGCTGATACACCATGGTAGGTTATCAACTTTATAAGAGGGCTTTCTCTAGTCCTTTGCTTAAATATATCAGACCAGAAGATATGTAGTATATTCTACAAGAAGTGCATTAAGGATCTTATGGTAACCATATATGAGGGTGATCCCTTGCCAAAAAAATATTACTAGTAGGATATTTATGGCCCACCTTGCAAGCAGATGCAGCTCAACTCGTAAAAACATGTATATCTTGCCAGAAATATCAAAATATTCCTCATCATTCTACTAAACTACTAAAGACTTCCATTGTATCATGTCCTTTTTGTTGGTGCGGGAAGCATCCGACGATCGAACCTGAGTTTTGATAATGGCAAAGGATTCAAAGTTAAGGGTTGTTGTTATCTAACATGTTGAATGAGTGTTTCAGGAAAGTCCTAACTGCGGTTAGACAAAGGTGAAAGTCCTAGGGGGTGGTAACCCTAGGTCCTAGGGGGCGGTAACCCTAGGTGGAGAAAAGTCCTAGCTGCGGTTAGGCAAAAGGAAAAACCCTAGGGGGCGGTAACCCTAGGTCATAGGGGGTGGTAACCCTATGCGGAAAGTCTTGGCAGGTCGATGGCTTCAGGCAAAAGTCCTAGGGGGTGGTAACCCTAGGTGGAAAGTTCTGGTGTCGCGAACCAGGTGAAAGACCGGATGGCCGAAGCGGATGTCCAGAAAGTGAAGGCGTCGAGTCGACAAAGTCCGGTCGATCGGAGAATCGACCGCAAGTAAATCTCCGAGTGGAGTAGGTGAGGACGCGTTCCTCGTAGAGGAAACAGTAGCGTCGGTCGACCTAGGGTTCCGGTTGAAATCGAAGTCGGACCCGGAGACTGTCTTAAATATTCTTTATTATCCATGATGTTGTTTTGTGCTAACTTTGTGTTGCAGGATGTTGTTTGGGACTAACATATCTTGCAGGTACAAAATAACGATGATTTTCCTCGGATGAACAGTGTTCGAGGCGCCTCCATGGGGCTTGGAGGCGCCTCGGGTTCAAAATCCTGAGCTGGCGCGAAGAGCAGGTTTAAGGTGCCTCGGAGGGGTTTAAGGCGCCTTAGACAGCTTGGAGGCGCCTTGAATGGACTTAAGGCGCCTTCAAGTCGCGGCAGTCAAAAGATTATCCCAGCGAGCAGATCGGGATAAAATTCAGGTTTAAGGCGCCTTGGAGCTTGTTTAAGGCGCCTTGGAGCTTGTTTAAGGCGCCTTGAACACTATTTATAAAGGGGATTCGACCATCAGCTCAAACCAACGTGTTCCAAGTCTTCTTTACTCAACATGCTACTCCAAAAGACTCCCGGAAGTGCTGCTACAAGTCTCCGACGACCCAGAGCTCCGAGATTTCTCGTTTTCGTCGTCGGTATAGATTTCTTTTATCGCATCTCTTGTAATACTTAGTCTGTAATAATTGAGCTTATAGTTGTTGCCCACCGAAAGCGATCAAGGATCGCGGGCCTTCGAGTAGGAGTCGCCTTAGGCTCCGAACGAAGTAAAATCGACCTGTGTTCTTGTGTGCTTGCTTATTTTTTCCGCTGCTTTAATTACTCTAACGCTGTTCTTGATTCCGATAAGTACAAAATAGCCGCGAGCGCTATTCACCCCCCTCTAGCGCGTCTCGATCCAACACTTTTGATCAGTGGGGGATGGATATAGTGGAATCATTTCCTATTGCACCTGCCTAGAGAAGGTTTTTATTAGTGGTTGTGGATTATTTTTCAAAATGGGTGGAAGCTGAACCATTGGCCTGAATTACTAAACAAGCAGTTATCAAGTTCTTATGGCAGCATATTATTTGTAGATTTAGTATTCCACACAAAATAGTTTCGGATAACGAGAGGCAATTTCAAGGAAGGAGAATTAGGGAATGGTGCTCAGAATATGACATGATACAAGCGTTTACCTCTGTGGCATATCTACAGAATAATGGACAAGCAAAAGTAGCCAACAGAGAAATTATTAGAGGATTCAAAACTAAACTAGATCATGTTGGTAGTAGTTGGGTGGATGAGTTGCATAGCGTACTATGGCCATATCACACTACTCCCCGAGAATCTACAGAGATAATTCCTTTAGTAGTCATCGATTATTACTAAGCAATATTGGTTTTTACTTAGTGATTTGACTCCATGTGAATCAAACAAATTTAGGTGAAGGAGCTCAAGTATTGAAGTTGTTCTGTTTAGGTTGGTTAACTTATGGTTTAACTTGGTTTGTTTACCTTGTTGACAAGCATCACAAATTGAATTTTCAATAAATTTTAATTTGGGCAGACCTCTAACTGGACCATTTTAACTCATTTTTTAAATGAGTCTAGTATGAGTGTGACTCAGTCTCCTATGCCACAACTCAGTTTCCTCTTGTTGTGTTAATAAATACTCTAGTGAGGAAGTTGGTAGGTCTATAGTATAAATATTCTTTTTCCTTATACCCTTAAGTGTAATTTCAGGATTATTAATATTCTTAATTATACATTCAGTTTTTGAAAATGTGACTAAATATTCTGAGTCACATAACTGGCTAATACTAAGTAAATTGAAACTGATTTGTTTAACTAATAATACTTTTCGAATGTAAAAAATTGGAATTTAATTGAATATTACCTATTCCGATTACCTTAAGGGTTTCGTTGTTGCCGAACACAACAGATTCTAGATTCTTGAGTTTCAGCTTACTAAATTTCAATCTATCTCCAGTCATATGTCTGGAGCATGCACTATCTAACATACATTAATCCAAATCTTTATGTTCCTACATAAGGTATTTGATTTGGGTCAATTTAATGGATTCAGAAGATAGTTTGATTGAAATCAACTTAATGCTCCATCTCACCCAATCTAAATGATCAAAACATGGTATCCCTATGGGTGATTGTGAGATGATATATTAGATTAATTGGGGTTAAATTAATTAAGTTAATTTTAGTTAAGTTAATTTAATTAATTATAGAGTTAATTAAATTAATTATAAAGTTAATTAAATTTATTGAATTAATTATTAAGTTAATTAAGTTGATTAAGTTGAATTAATTATTAAGTTAATTAAGTTGAATTAATTAAGTTGATTTAATTATTAAGTTAATTAAGTTGAATTAATTAAGTTAAATTTATTTAATAAATTAATTGAATTAGATTAAGTTGACTTATTAATTATATTTAGTTGATTAAATTGTTTAAAATAAGTGGTTAATTATTTAGATTTGACTAAGTTCAACCTAGATTCTTCTCACCCGATTCTAGGTTATCAAACAAGGAATCTTAAGTAGTTTTGTGAGATGATTATCTTTGATTTAGATTATTTCTAAGGATTAATTTATATTTGAGTTAAACTTTAGGTTTTTCAATTGGTTAATTAAATATACATTTCAAAGATTGGCTCCCAGGCTATGGCGAGGCACTAGGCCTTCTTGGGTATGAGATCATCTATTAGTTCTAGACAGAGTCTTTCAAAGAAAAAATATATTTAATTCCCCTTTTGAAACTCCTAGGTTCAACTATACAAGTGTAAATTACGCCTAAATCCTTAATCTATCCTAGTCTAAACATGCTCAATACAAGAAAAAAAATAATAAACAAGCATCAAACAATTCTAGAGATAGTTTTTCTATTGGTTCCCCCTGGATCATAGCCTCGATATGGTCTATCAAGGTAATGGACTTGATCCTTGGGGATCCAATATTGACTAAGTCCAACTTGATTGACCAAGTTGGACTTAGGTACCCATGCTTGGACTATCATTCTATTCGGTCTATTAATAAGTGATAAATAAGACCGATATTTCTTTTTAGCTTTAAATCCTAGTCCGGATCAATTGTCTATGGCTTTCTGATTTCCAAGAATCAAGTCGAGATTCTTGGAACCCAGTGTAAACCGTTCCAATGTTAACTTCAAATCCTTGACTTGACTTTTCGGGCTGGAATTCTGTTCCTCAAGCTTTTGGACTTGAGTTGAGGTTCCAGTCTGAACTGCGTCAGTTAAGGATTCAGAGTTAGTCACTTCTTTAAGGGATGTTACTTCCTTTAGAAGCGACTTGATCTGAATATTGGACTTAGCTAGTTTACGCATTAAGTAATTTATCAAATTATATAACCAAAATGTACTTACAGAGGAGTTCAGGCCTTCGGAAACGGATATGGATCCATGACTTCTCTCGGACTCGACTTCTAATTTGTCCTCACTTCCGGAGTCGTTTATCTGGTCCCGGGCCGTTGATGTGAGCTCGAGTGTCGTACTACGGGAGCTTATCAAATTACAATTAAAGTTACCGAACTCATCTACACTAAAGTAGTATAGAAATGACTCGGGTTATCTCCCAAAGAATGTAACGATAGGATGATAACTCCAGGATTGGCTATGACTTTTGGATTTTTGATATGAAACTGGGGGTTTGAGTTTTGAATTTTGAACTACGATATGAAATAACAAACAAGTATGAAATTTAACCTAAGGAACAAAAGAGCAAAGCAAGTACGAAATCTAATCCTAATTAATGAAAGACATCCTATCTATCCATTAATAGTGATCTCATAGCGCATTGTCACTCTACGCTACGATTTCACCATCAACGAGATTAAACTAGGGAATGAAATAGTAAAGTATTAAATGAACCTAACCTAGTAAATGAAAGACGATGCAAATAAGAAAACCTAGTCTAACTTAAACTATGATTGCAAGGAAATTAAAGACAACATAAAGTAAGCAACTAAAGAAATTAAGCATAGAACGTAATCTAACCTTATCTAATTGTAATTAAATGAAGACATAAACATAAGAGAACCATCCAACATTCAATTAACAAAGCATTGCAAGAATCTAAGCTAAGAAAATGCTAAACTAGGATGACAAAGATGGTTGGGGCATTTCAACAAACACTTGGTGAGCATTAAGTAAACTAAGCAACGTACGTGCAAATCTTAAACAAGGGAGAACAACTCAATACAAGCATTCATCAACAAACTAAAAGAAACATCAATTACACCAAATTAACAACCATGCAAATCAAAGAATCAACAATTAGAGAATCAGTTTGCAGATCTGGTTCGGATGAAGAATCTTCCCCTTTTCTAACTCTCCCTTCCAACGAAGAACCCCCTCGCTGGAAGTTAAATGGAAGATGATGGACTGCCGGCTGTTGCTTCTCTGCTCTGCCACCTAAACCCCAAGTGGAAGAAGTGAAAGAAGAACACCGAGAGGTGAAGGATCTTGTCAGAGAACCCCTCTGGCAAAATGGATTTGGTCGGAACTCGCTGCCGCGGAGAAGAAAATCGCCTGTGTTGCCCTAGCCCGCGCTAGAGAAAAGGCACGTCAAGGGCGAGATGGCTTCCGGTCCTTGGCTAATGTTGGCTTGATGAAATGAAGAACAGAAGAGGGAAGGTGATTGTGTCCGACCGGCGGCAGTGGTTGAGTGGAGGTGGCCGTCGGCCGTCGGTGAAGGAGAAGAAGCGGAGGTCGCGTGAGAAGGAGCCGAACGGGAGAAGTCGCAAGGAGCAGATGCCTCGACATTGTGCCGTGCTTTGTGGATTTATTCCCCCAAATCTGATCCGACGGTCCCGATCAACCCAGATCCAATGGAGTGGCTGAGATCAAATCTGAGTGAATGGTCGAGATCAACTGAAACCCATTGAATGGTCAGGATGAATAAATCAAAATGAGCGGCTCAGATCATCCCAATTCTACACAGATTGACCATAATCAATTAAATCTTGATGAACGGCTAGAATTAATCAGATCTGAATCTTTCATTTAATTTGCCACAGATTTGATCCAATGGCTCAGATTTCTTCAGATTGGACTTCTCATTAACTCAAGACTTTATGTTCAATTTGGTTCAACTTGAGCTCAAATCCTAGAAAATAAAAGTGCACAATTATAAGTAGAAATCCATAAAAATAGGAAGAAATATAACAAACCCCATAATATGAATCCAACTTAATAAACATGATAAAAATCAACAATTAATCATATGAAAGAATTAAAACATGAGAATTAAGGACAGAAATAATGCATCAAAATGTTAATTATTAAACTCCCCCACACTTATTCTTACACGTCTCGGGCAAATAAAATAAAACTAAGAAGCAATTAAAAACTTATCTCCCTATCAATTCCTAACAATACTATGAAAATAATAAAAGAAAATTACTTAAGATCATCAAGTTTTAAGAATCAAGGTATTCATGGTTCCAATTCTCACAAAAGTCAACAAGCATGGCAATTTCAAACAACTTGAATAGACCAAGCATGATAAAGCCTCACAAGGACAATATATACACTCATGCTCACATAAATAATAGACATGAAAGTGGAGCTCTCTCTAAAGCAACTCATGACATTGCACTACCATATGCTTGATTATTATCTAATTCTCCACTAATGTAAACATAAGTACACATAAATCAAGAGGACTTATTATGAATAATAATGAAACCACAAATGTACACAATAGAATAAGAATGATAGACAACAAAGGAATTCAAAGAGAATATGAGAGCATTGGGGTAATCAACATGAAAAATACAATCAAATAATATGCTCAAAAACTCATTCAAACATCCAACACTCAACTCTCTTTGCACATTCTCAATGCGATATACATCAACCACTATTACATCTTCAAAATGCATGTACGTATTAACAACTTAACTCATGAGAATCTCTCAATAACAATATAAAATGAGTATACATCAATCTTTCCATGGAGACGTTCCTTCTTGTTTATTACTACAAAATAACAAATGTTTGAGAACTTTTTTTTCTTTCTCTCTCTCTTATTTTTTTTCAACTTTTTTTTTTCATGATTTTTTTCATCTCTTTTTTTTTTTTACATAGAGAGAATTTTTTTTTTCAACAAGCATTCATCCATACATATTTGCATCCCCCACACTTAAACTTGTCCGTCTCGGACAATATAACAAATCATGATATTATTTAAAATTCACAACAATAGGGGCTAAAAATAAACCAATAAAGATATGCCAAAAAAAATGTAACTCTTCATACAATCACCCAATGCTCTCATCAAAGGACTAGGGAATGAATGAATCGATAAAGATATGATAATGAAAATATAACGACAATGAGAAGATATGACAAGGGAAGTACAATGATAATGATAATGAAAATATAATGGCAATGAGAAGATATGACAAAGGGAAGTACAATGAAACATGAAAGCAATAGGTGAAATGCTTACTGGTAAGAACAACAAAGTAGAGGAACAACTAAGAGATGAATAAGAAAATTTGCCTCTATCATATTCATGCAAGCTTATATTACCATAATTTCAAAAAGAATCAAAGCAAGTTCTAGAGTGTCAAGTATCACAAGTGCTATCACACACAAAAGGATAAAGGATAAGCGTGGAAACAACCTCACTAGGTGAATAACAAAATATCATGCATAATCTAACAAGATAGAGTCCATTACCACAACAAATGACTAAATGCAATAAATGTACCCAACAATACCAAGGAAACTAAAACTTGATAGTCAAACTTAACTATCTTTTATGATTCTCAAGCATTATAAAGGGACAACTAGGGAGATATGACTCAAAATCAAGCAAGGTATATATAAAAAAAATCAAACAAAATGCAAACCAAGAAAACAAAGTATGAAAGCAAAGTATGGAAGCAAAGTAAACATGCAAGTATAAAGATAAAAAGAAGTAAGAAAACGATAGGAAAAGAACGAACTCCCCTTTATTCCTAGCGGCTGACGACGATTCAGAAGTAGAAGCCACGCCGGTAGTGGAATGATCCTTCCCGGTGGTTGCAAACGATTAAGGTACAAAATCCAAGTTGGGAGTGGAATGTTTGCAGTTGAAGTAAAGACTGTTGGAGTGTATACTGAAAGTCTAAGCTTTGTAAACATTCATTATGAATAAAGAATCACATTTGGTCAAATTGTCTACATTTAGTTGTAGTTGTTCAATTAATTTATACTGTAGATAACATAGTATGTGGTGTCATATGCAGAAGATGATGTTGTCAGTACCTTATAAATTATAAACAGTAGCTCACGACCAAAATGGAAAGGAACAAACCATTAGAAGGTCGTAGTGTAATTAGGTATCAGTTTATCTTGACTGTATAATTACACTAGTACACTTAGAGTGTATTGAGTAGGACCATTTGAGATCGTTTCTTTTATACTGACTTTATAAAGAAACAAAGACCTCGGTTATTATGGAAGTGTGTGCTCTTAATCCTGATATAATAACAAGCACATATATTTGATATTTATTTCTTTAATTTATCAATGGGTGAGATTTAGTTCGATGAATCAATAAGCCCGATAAGTTGGGAAATGGTATCACTTATAGTGTGTGTTGTTGATTATAGAAGGAAACTGTGTCCTAGAGATACTAGGTTGATAATGTCCCCAAGAGGAGCTCATAAGGATTGTCATGTTAAACCCTGCAGGTGGACTTAGTCCGACATGACGATAAGGTTGAGTGGTACTACTCTTGGACTTAGATATTAATTAAATGAGTTGTCAGTAACTCACTTAATTAGTGGACATTCGATATCTTAAACACAGGGAGACTAACACACTCATAATAAGAAGGAGCCCAAAAATGTAATTTGGGATTGGTGCGGTAGTTCAATAATAGTTCTCTAATGGAATGAATTATCATTGATAAAATTAAGTTGTGTGTTCGGGGCGAACACGGGATGCTTAATTTTATCGGGAGACCAAAACCAATTCCTCCTCTCGGTCCCTATCGTAGCCTCTTAGTTATAGAGTACTATACCCACCTTCTAAGCTAGCTTGGGAACAAGCTAGGTCGGCCTAGGTATAAGATTGGGTGGTGGCCCTAGCTGAACCCAAGCTAGTAGGGTCGACCAAAATAAATTAAAAGAATTTTAATTTTAATTTTTTATTATGTGGAAGAAATAATTTATTAAAGAGAATTTAAATTAAATTATCTCTCTTGTAAAATTTACAAAAGATTAAAGAAAGAGATTAGATCTCTTTCCTTATTTGTAGATTGGTGAGATATTTTATTTTCTCTTTAAAAATTATTCACATGTTGTAAAATTAAAATTATAGAAATTTCTTTTATTAACCATATAGAGATTTTTAAAGAGAAATTTTAATTTTAAAATTTCCTAAACAAATTGGAAGTTTTAATTGTTGATTGAAACTTGTCAATTTGTTCTCCAATGGCTGACCAATGTAGATTTAATTGGAAAATTTTATTTTATTTTTCTCAATTAAATCATGTCGAAATTGAGGAAATTTTATTGTAATTAAATTTCCTAATTTACTAAGCCAAGGAATATAAAAGGGGAGAGGGTGCCTTCATACAACATAACATCTATTATTTCTCTCCCTCTTTGTTCCTTGGTGTGGCGGTCATCCTCTCTCTCTCTTCCTCTTGTGGTGGCGGACTCTCTCTCTCTCTTGGAGCTCTTGTGGTGGCGGATACTACTTGGAGAAGAAGAAGAAGAAGGAGAAAGCTAGCATCTCTTGGAGCTTGGTTAGTATTTTGGTTTTCTCCTTGGTGAAGTTTTCCTTTGTGGCGAACCTTGCTTGGAGAAGAAGGTGGTTGGTGGTTTCTCATCTCGGTAGATCGTTGCCCACAACGTCCGAGGTTAGAAGAGGAATACGGTGAAGATCAAGAGGTTTTTTACAAGGTATAACTAGTAATTTTTATTTCCGCATCATGTTAGTTATTTATGGAAATAATACCAAATACAAGAGGCTTACGTTCTGTAATTTGAATATGTTTTTCGATCTTTGTGTTCTTTTGTTTTCTTTTCCTTGTGATTTGATTGTTCTTTTGGTTAACCTAAAGTTATTTTAGGAAATTAAATATTAGCTTTCTATAAAAGGTTTTGTCTAGTCGGTGGTGGTTGGCCATGTGCCTCGCCACGTCAGTACTGGGAACCGATTATGGAAATTAATATTTAATGGAATTAATAACTTAAGGTGATTTGGGTCAAACGTGTTAAGTTCCGCAGGAGACCCAAGTCAAAACCTAAAAGAACGAATAGATTAAGTTTTGGATCAAACGTGTTAAGTTTCGCAGGCGATCCAAAATTTAATTTAAAAGAACACATGGTAGCTAGGAAAAGGTTCAGACCTTTGTACAAAATTTTTGTACAATGGAACCTATAGTTTTTCCGAGTAACAACCAACAAAGACTGCTCCCTTCACCCTATTCTTTTTGAAAGTTCTTCCCAGAGGTTAAAGGTGATTCAACTTAAGCATCCACTCCAAGGGCCTGTAAAAACTTGCAAGGCCAAGGACAGACTGCACCTTCCACACGCATGTGGGGTAAGGAAGAGATAAAACACTATCAAACTTAGATAAGCATGAATCCAAATATAAGCCACATCCAATAAAATCAATATTCGGAACCTCTATGGAATTCTCTAAAAGATCACAAGACATACTAACCTTGTTGTACTGAAATGTACTTGGAGGTTCTAGAATAATGGATGTGACTTCATCTTCATCAAGTAATAGCTCAGGCTCTGGTGGTGCATCAAAAAGAAGTGATTCTTGGGGCTCTGTCTCCACAGTACAAGTCCCTACACTCTTATCATCAGGTGGTCGTATAACAAAACTAGGTGATTCTTGAGACATTGCTTTCACCATGCAAGTCCCTACACTTTCCTTATCAACAAATGGATAATCAGGCTCAGCTAGCTCCTCAACATCACCAACAACACCTGAATCAACTATATCTACAGTAACAATATTATCATCATAGTTAGGATCAACTACAACTATATCATCACAACACATAAAATCAGAGGAGTCCTGTATAGGAGTAGAATCAGGGTCAGGGCTATGACATTCTCTAGAATCCATCTCCTCACTAGATAATTGGGCTTGTCGTTGGCTGATGGATGCTACAATTTGAACCAGATACATCTGACAATTCTATAGTGATGTTTCATTTCTTTGTTGAGATTGGGTATATGCCTCTTGTTATTGCTGCATCTGCTGCATTACATCCTTCAAATCTTGAAATATTGATTGACTAGGGATATGAACTTCTTCAGTGCTCTCTTGAAATGTCCCCCAAGGAGCTGGTTCGGTCTGATTGAATGGATGTGAATAGGTAGGCATATAATCATCATGAAATCCATGTGACCTCTGATATGATGGAAAACATTGATCCAATTGTTGTTACTTATTCTCATACTACTCAAGAATTTGTTGGGGTTGATAGCATTGAGATTGGAAGTATCCATGCTGCTATGGAATCTGGGGTTGAAAGTACTGAGTCGAATAATTGCTCCAGTCATGACTATAGGTACTAGGAGCTGGATCATATGCCTGTTGATATTGATGTCGGAAATACTGGGGTTCCATAGGAAATCTAGCAGTCTTTTGAATGAGATGGTATATAGCAACTGAATGAGAAGGACTACCACAATTAGTACATATGTGTCTCACTTGCCAGTATCCAAATTGTGATATTTATTGAAGCTTCCAAATTGCTGAGAATAAAGATCCATGTTGAACTGAAAGAATTGTCCTGGTCTTACACTAAAACACTAACAAACAAGATTAGAAGGCATAGGAGTATATAATATCAAATACATGAATCTATAAACATTAAAGCATTTAACAATTTTTTTAGAAATTTTTGTAGAAAAATAAGAAAGCAATCCTAAAATTATCAAACACCACTACAAGTTCCCCGACAACGGCACCAAAATTTGATGTGAGCTCGAGTGTCGTGCTATGGGAGCTTATCAAATTACAATTAAAATTATTGAACCCCTCTACACTAAAGTAGTATAGAAATGACTCGGGTCATCTCCCAAAGAATGTAACAATAGGATGATAACTTCAGGATTAGTTATGACTTTTGGATTTTTGATATGAAACTGGGGGTTTGAGTTTTGAATTTTGAACTACGATATGAAATAACAAACAAGTATGAAATTTAACCTAAGGAACAAAATAGCAAAGCAAGTATGAAATCTAATCCTAATTAATAAAAGGCATCCTATCTATCCATTAATAGTGATCTCATAGCGCATTGTCACTCTACGCTACGATTTCACCATCAACGAGATTAAACTAGGGAATGAAATAGCAAAGTATTAAATGAACCTAACCTAGTAAATGAAAGACGATGCAAATAAGAAAACTTAGTCCAACTTAAACTATGATTGCAAGGAAATTAAAGACAACATAAAGTAAGCAACTAAAGAAATTAAGCATAGAACGTAATCTAACCTTATCTAATTGTAATTAAATGAAGACATAAACATAAGAGAACCATCCATCATTCAATTAACAAAGCATTGCAAGAATCTAAGCTAAGAAAATGCTAAACTAGGATGACAAAGATTGTTGGGGCATTTCAACAAACACTTGGTGAGCATTAAGTAAACTAAGCAATGTACGTGCAAATCTTAAACAAGGGAGAACAACTCAATACAAGCATTCATCAACAAACTAAAAGAAACATCAATTACACCAAATTAACAACCATGCAAACCAAAGTATCAGCAATTGGAGAATCAGTTTGCAGATCTGGTCCAGATGAAGAATCTTCCCCTTTTCTAACTCTCCCTTCCAACGAAGAACCCCCTCACTGGAAGTTGACTGGAAGATGATGGACTGCCGGCTGTTGCTTCTCTGCTCTGCCACCTGAACCCCAAGTGGAAGAAGTGAAAGAAGAACGTCGAGAAGTGAAGGATCTTGTCAGAGAACCCCTCTGGCAAGATGGATTTGGTCAGAACTCGTTGCCGCGGAGAAGAAAATCGCCTGTGTTGCCTTAGCCCGCGCTAGAGAAAAGGCGCGTCAAGGGCGAGATGGCTTCCGATCCTTGGCTAATGTCGGCTTGATGAAATGAAGAACAGAAGAGGGAAGGTGATGGTGTTTGGCCGGCAGCGGTGGTTTAGTGGAGGTGGTCGCCGGCCGTCGGTGAAGGAGAAGAAGCGGAGGTCGGTGAGAAGGAGCCAAACGGGAGAAGTCGCAAGGAGCAGATGCCTCGACATTGTGCCGTGCTTTGTGGATTTATTCGCCCAAATCTGATCCGACGGTCCTGATCAACCCAGATCCGATGGAGTGGCTGAGATCAAATCTGAGTGAATGGTCGAGATCAACTGAACCCCATTGAATGGTCAGGATGGATAAATCAAAATGAGCGGCTCAAATCGTCCCAGTTCTACACAGATTGACCATCATCAATTAGATCTTGATGAATGGCTAGAATTAATCAGATCTGAATCTTTCATTTAATTTGCCACAAATTTGATCCAATGGCTCAGATTTCTTCAGATTGGACTTCTCATTAACTCAAGACTTTATGTTCAATTTGGTTCAACTTGAGCTCAAACCCTAGAAAATAAAAATGCACAATTATAAGTAGAAATCCATAAAAATAGGAAGAATTATAATAAAACCCACAATATGAATCCAACTTAATAAACATGATAAAAATCAACAATTAATCATATGAAAGAATTAAAACATGAGAATTAAGGGCAGAAATAATGCATCAAAATGCTAATTATCAGCCGTCATTGCGAGGAAACTCGTTTGTTCGATTTCTTCACCATCGAACTCTTCCGAAGAAGACTCATCCCAAGTCGCTTTCAGGGCCTTCTTCCTTCTCGGTTTCTTTGTATCTTTCTGGTTCTGGCAGTTGGCCTTGATGTGCCCCTTCTGGTTGCATCCGTAGCACGTCACCTCAAACTTTACCTTTGAGTTTGGTTTGGCCTCCTTGGACTAGATGACCTTTCTGACATCCTTCTTGTTGAAACCCTTCTCTTTCTGTAGAGCTTCCTCACCATGTTGATAAGTTCTGCCGTGAGCTCATCGTCGTCGTCTGAATCCGGTTCTTCTTCTGACTCCGGTTCGATTCTGCGCTTTGTTTTAGCTTCCCGGGTTCTTCCTGTACCTGCAACCAAAGCTACACCTTTCTCAGCCGGACGTGAGTTAATTTGTTCATGTAATTCAAATTCCGCAAAATAACTCATCTAATTTTATTGAAGAAAGGTTCTTAGAAACCTTGTAAGCATCTACTATAGATGCCCATAAGGTATTCCTCAGAAACACGTTTAAAGAATACCTCATTACATCTCTGTTTTCTACATTCTGTCCGATTGCATGTAGACCGTTGAGTAGGTCTTGTATCCGGGTGTGGAGTTGGCTAGCCGTCTCATTTTTCTACATTTTAATATTATATAGTTTATTAAGTATTAAATCTCTCTTACTTACCTTGGTGTCGGACGTTCCTTCATGAAGCTCGATCAGCTTCTCCCAAAGTTCCTTGGCACTCGAGAACGGGCTGACACGGTTCAACTCCTCCTTCGAAAGGGCACACTAGAGGGTCTAGGTCGCCTTGGCATTCACTTCTATCTTTTTGATAAGAGTCACGTCCCAATCCTCGTATGATATTGGCTTGCCAGCGTCGCCAGTTAGTAGTTGAAACCCGGTTTTGACGATTGTTCCTGTCGGGAAGCTGAGAAGACGAACCTGCCGGTGTGACATGTCTGGAAGGTTGACCGCATCCCCATGACCCGGATGGTGATATGTCTGCTATGTTGACCAAGTCGTCAGATGTCCTCCGGTCGGCCGTACCTGTATCCAGTGACCGGGTTGCCCCGGTCTCTGGTACCTCGGTGCTCGAGGTGAATCCCACAAATATATGAGCAGCCAAATACAAATAACAAAATAGTGAAATAAATACACGAAAAGTACGATGACGTACCCTGGCCCAGGGGGCGCCCTCGGAGGGATGAGTGAGCTGGTCGTGGTGCTGATCAAGTCATCGTGTGGTGACATGGGATCTAATGCAGCAAGGGTCCCATGAGACGGCTCGTAGGCCGGATATGATAGCGGCTCGTAGGCCGGCACACGGCGCGTAGGCCGGATAATACGAATGACTCACAAGCATAATAATGGTGCGAAGAATGAAATACAATGGCCCGATGGCCGGATCCACATCGGCTCACAAGCCGAACATAATCTTGGCGCGAAAGCCTAAATAAGCAAACCTGAGCCCGTCAGATGACGGCTGCTTGGAGGGTGATGACGGTTGCCTGGAGGTGTCGGTGGCTGTGGCAGTGGTTGTTAAAGGTGATGGCGCTAGACAATGGCGGCTACTGTGCTTTGCTATCAACAGTGACTATGGCGTGAGGTGTGGACGCCTGCTTGAGGCATAGGCGGCAACCTCCACTGTCGTCAGGGGCGGAGGGAGGCATCGAGGTCGGAGGATAAGGGAGGAGGGGGTCCCCTCGTCGCCGGCGGATCTCTCCGGCGGCAGTAGCGAAGGATCAAGAAGCTTTGCTTCCACCCCGGATGTAGCCGCAGGCAGCAAAAGCACCCCTTGGGCGCGAGGCGGCGAAGAAGATCAGTGAAGAGAGGTGCAGCGGCGACCTCGACAGTGTGCGATCGTGGCCTTCAGCGAGGAAGGAGAAGGGGGGAGCTAGTGAGGGCGCCGGCGGCGGAAGAGAAAAGCACAGACTGCCTCCATCTTGGCGACAACGTTCCTTCAACAGGAGAGATCACGGCGCCGACGAGAACCCCCCTCTCGGAGGTTGCTGGCGGCCGGCCCCCAAAAGCACGCATCCCCCCTCCCTGTTTTTCCTTTCTGAACCGTGCTCTTAAAGAGCAAGAAACCCTTAAACCATGAAATGACGAAACTGCCCTCTACCCATATCTCTTTACCGGATCACAAGCCTCCCCTTCAAGTCTAGTCGAAGGAGGCGTGAGTCCGACTGACTGGACAGTCTAATGCAGAGGCAAAATCACCCTCCATATCGAAGTCAAATTGTTGAACCCCTCACATAATGTCTCCCGAGCGGTCGCTAGGGTAATAGTGTCATATGAAATGATAATCGTGCCGAGCGGAACAATGAATGAGGCAAGTGCTGCCAAAATGACACGTGCTTGGCCGAGTAGACCGAGCGGACAAGCGATGCTGAGTGTGAGACCGTGGAGATGCCGAATGTGAAACAAAAACATCTCTGCAAGCGATGACGATGCTGGGCACACGACACCGAAGATGCTGAACGTACGATCGGAATGATGTCGATCGGACGGATAGATGTCGGGCGGACGATGCCGAGCGTGTGACCGGAATGATGGCGATCGATCGAATAAATGCCGAGTGGACGATGCCGCGCGTGCGACCGGAATGATGTCGATCGGTCGAATAGATGCCGGGCGGACGATGCCGCGCGATACCGGTCGGACGGCTATGAAAGTGCTGACTGCGCAGCCTCAAGAATAGTCCACGGGCAATCGTAAGGTGCCACCCAGCAATCGAGTGAACTAAATGGAATGATGCCGAGTGACCGCATCACTCGTGAGTCGATTAGAAGTGTAGCCCGTGAATCGAAGGCTCGTGGAGGCGAAAGTCACGAGCCGAACGGGCGCATAACCTATATTCTGGTTTGAAACCAGTAGAGATACTCTTTGTTCGTGACCATCAGAGATAGCTCGACCCCGATTGGGGGAGATAAAAAATACGATATGCTGATAAGCTGGCTCGAGGCCAGTGATAATCGCTCGACCCCGAACGGGGGAGATAGAATATCTGAAGCTGGTCCTAGACCAGTGGCAACCGCTCGACCCCGAACGGGGGAGATAGAATATCTGATAACTGGTCCATGCAACGGTCTTCAAGCCGGGGTTTTTATAGTCGCCGGTTCGACTCTACGGTTTAACGTCTGGGCTAGACGGTCTTCAAGCCGGAGTTTTTATAGTCGCCGGTTCGACTTTACGGTTTAACGTCTGGGCTAGACGGTCTTCAAGCCGGGGTTTTTATAGTCACCGGTTCGACTCTACGATTTAACGTCTGGGCTAGACGGTCTTCAAGCCGGGGTTTTTATAGTCGCCGGTTCGACTCTACGGTTTAACGTCTGGGCTAGACGGCCCTGAGGGCTAATTCAAACCCGACCGATCGGCTCGGGGGTCTTCACCATCGAGCACTTGGCTCGGATAATCCGCCCGACCGATCGGCTCGGGGTCTTCTCCATCGAGCCTTGGCTCAGATATAATCCGCCCGGTCGATCGGCTCGGGGTCTTCTCCATCGAGCCCTGGGCTCGTATAATCCACTCCCGGTCGATCGGGGTCTTCGCCATCGAGCCTGTGGCTCGTATATAATCCGCCCGGCCGATCGGCTCGGGGTCTTCGCCATCGAGCCTGTGGCTCGTATATAATCCGCCCGGCCGATCGGCTCGGGGGTCTTCTCCATCGAGCCTGTGGCTCGTATATAATCCGCCCGGCCGATCGGCTCGGGGGTCTTCGCCATCGAGCCTGTGGCTCGTATATAATCCGCCCGGCCGATCGGCTCGGGGGTCTTTGCCATCGAGCCTGTGGCTCGTATATAATCCTCCCGGCGGATCGGCTCGGGGCTCAGGTTTGCTTATTTAGGCTTTCGCGCCAAGATTATGTTCGGCTTGTGAGCCGATGTGGATCCGGCCATCGGGCCGTTGTATTTCATTCTTCGCACCATTATTATGCTTGTGAGTCATTCGTATTATCCGGCCTGCGCGTCGTGTGCCGGCCTACGAGCCGCTATCATATCCGGCCTACGAGCCGTCTCATGGGACCCTTGCTGCATTAGATCCCATGTCACCACACGATGACTTGATCAGCACCACGACCAGCTCACTCATCCCTCCGAGGGCGCCCCCCTGGGCCAGGGTACGCCATCGTACTTTTCCTGTATTTATTTCACTATTTTGTTATTTGTATTTGGCTACTCATATATTTGTGGGATTCACCTCGAGCACCGAGGTACCAGAGACCGGGGCAACCCGGTCACTGGATACAGGTACGGCCGACCGGAGGACATCTGACGACTTGGTCAACATAGCAGACAGATCACCATCCGGGTCATGGGGATGCGATCAACCTTCCAGACACGTCACACCGGCAGGTTCGTCTTCTCAGCTTCCCGACAGGAACAACGATCATCCAGACTTCAAAGTAAGTCTGGAGATACGCCTCCATCCGGCCCTTCCAGTAACCGAAGTCGTCTCCGGTGAAGAGCGGTGGTCGGGCGGTGCTATAACCTTCTTGGAGAGCCATTTGAGGATCTAGCATGAGAAAATGAAAAAACGAACGTATCCCAGGACTTGATCATGGATTAGTAATGCGGGATTAAGATAAGAGTAAAAGACAATCTCGAGTGGTGTTGCACCGACTTTGAGACAAGAATCCGATTACGAAAAAATAAGATCGGAAGACGGCAAGAATATTGATTCCGATCGACTCCGAAAAACTGAAAAGACATCACGAAAAAAGTGCTTGATTAGTGGTTGCACCAAATCAAAACTACCTCGCTCTGATGCCAATTGTTGGATCGAGAAGCGCTAGAGGGGGTAAATAACGCTCATGGCTTTCACGTGTTTCGGATTCGAAAAACTCAACGAGTAAAGCAGTGGAATAATAAAGTAAAAACAATCACACACCAGAAGACCCAAGTATTTACTTGATCCGGAGCCTTGGCCGACTCCTACTCCAAGACCCACGTTCGTTGAACGTTTACTACGGGCAACAACTATAATATCACGAAAAGTGTTACAAGTTTAAAGTACAATTAGTAGCTATTAAGTTTACCAACGCCAAGAGAAATAGCATATTAGAGCTCCGGATCGTTGGCGTTAAGTTGCAGCTTCGTCGGAGTGTCTTGTTAGCAGCTTGTTGCAGAAGGGTTGCTTAGAATGTGATTATCTAGACTGCTGCTCGAATACTCCTTAAGTAGCCCGCTGAAGGAGCCTACAAGCCTGTTCAAGGCGCCCTCAGGTTGCCGAGTCAGTCGCGCGGATTAGAACTGAAATGGTCGCAGCTTATCTAGTTGAAGGCGCCTCCAAGCCTGTCTAAGGCGCCTCCAACTTCGTCCAAGGCGCCTCCAGCTCTGCTGCATGCGCTGCATATGCCTTGCACCCGAGGCGCCTCAAGCTCCATGAGGGTGCCTCGGGTACTGTTCATCCGAGACTAATCTTGCTCCTTTGTCCCTGCAAAACATGTTAGTCCACAAACCAACTATATATTCTGTAAAACAAAGTTAGCACACACAATAAACATAATAAAGTGAAAGTTTGACAGTCACGAACTGTCCGGTTCTGACTTCGGATTTTCGACCGGAAACCCTAGGTCGAACCGACGCCTACTATTCTCTCTTCCTGGGAACGCGTCCTAACCTACTCCACTCAGGAGAGCATACCTGATGTCAGTCTGGTCCTCTAAACTAACTGGACTTTTTGCCTAGGGTTACCAGCCCCTAGGACCTAGGGTTACCACCCCCTAGGATTTTTCGCCACCTAGAGTTACCACCCCCTAGGACCTAAGGTTACTTCTCCCCCTTAGGACTTCCTTCACTAGGGTTACCACCCCCTAGGACCTAAGGTTACCGTCCCTTAGGGTTTTTCACCTGCCTAACCACAATTAAGACTTTCCTGTAAACTCATTCAGCATATCAGATAACAAATAACCTTAACTTTGAATCTCTTTGTCATATCAAAATTAAGGTTCGACCATCGGATGTTTCCCACATCAATACATAATTTATTTGTTGTTAACAATATTGAACTGTTTAAATGAGTAATATCACTTCTTATTACCTATAATATGTAAACTTGCAAGGTGTAACCTCGTGAGTATAATAGAATTGGTACTCGAATATACCTTATCACTAGGGAGACATAGTTTAAGACCTAAATACCATTTTAGATTATCTCTGTAGGCAGACCGTTGGATTCAGATGGAATAACTCCCTATGAATTATTTCAAAATAGTATCTCACTAAAGTGATCGCCCCGAGATGATGCATAAGGTGTAGATGGCGCAACGTGGCGCGGAGGAAGCGCGCTCTGCTTCTATTGGCGGTCTATTTGGGTCCCTTTTCTGTCCGGATCAGTCGTCCGTTATCGTCCATGTTTTAGGCCGTTATCCGGGAAGAGTTTACGACCTACCGCGGTGCTTCAAGCTAAATGCATGGCTTGTGCTCTCCGGATGAGCCTCCCGAATCCATCTCCCCTCCCTCCCGGAAACCAGAACAAGGATTGGAACGCGATCCTCAGGCACCATGCCAGACTCAAGAACGATCGAGCCATCCTCGCGACCTTCGCCCAAATGGAGGCCTTCGGCGCCCACAGCGACAGGATCGCGTTGCCTGTCGTCCTCAAGGCCTGCGCGGCATTGCGGGAGGTCGATATAGGAAGAAGTGTTCATTCTTCCATAGCTGGAACAGACTTGGTGGACGACGCGCGTGTCCGGACCGCGCTCATCGACTTCTACTGTAAGTGTGGGTTCCTCGATGATGCATTTGACCTATTCGATGAAATGGCGAAGAGAGATTTGGTTTCGTGGAATACCATGATCTCTGGATGCACTGGAAATGGGCAGCATAAAGATTCGATTTTGCTTTATCTTAGGATGAGAAGAGACGGTCTGAGGCCGAATTCTGTGACCTTGGTTAGTCTAATTTCAGCTTGTGCTGAGTTGGACGAGTTTAGGCTTGGGCAAGCTGTGCATTGCTATAGTTTGAGGAATGGGATTCTTGATCTGAATCCGTACGTTGGGACATCTTTGATTTGTCTTTATAGTAGGTTTGACATGCAATTATCTCGCAATGTTTTTGAAGTGATGAAAAGAAAGAGCACTGTCAGTTGGAATGCTCTCATAGATGGATATTTACAGATTAGTGATTTTTCTGAAGTACTGGACATATTTCTTAAAATGCTAGTTGACAAGGTGTCTCCTGATTCTGTGACATTCTTGGCTGTTTTGCAATCATGTGGAGGAATTGGTTGTTTAACGTTGGCAAAGCAAGTGCACCAATTTGTTGTTAAATATGGCTTCTCCTCAGATGAGTTTGTGGGGAATGCATTGATCGACATGTATGGTAACTGTGGGCATTCTGAATATGCAAGTCTTGTTTTTCAAAATGGGCTAACAAGGGATGTTGCCTCCTGGAATGCTATGATATCTGCATTCAGAAATTGCTTATTCCATACTAAAGCATTTGGTTTGTTTAGCCAAATGCAATTTGAAACTGTGAAACCAGATACAACTACCATTTCATTGATGTTTTCCATATGTGCTCAATGTGGCTGCATTATGGGAGGCCGACAATTGCATGCCTATGCCATAAAAAGAGGAATGGCATGTAACACTTCTCTCGATAATGCATTACTGTCTATGTACCTGGACATGAACATTATTGCATCTGCCATCGAGATTTTTAATGGGATGGTTAATAAAAATGTTATTTCTTGGAACATATTGATCATAGGATTGATCAATCATGGGTTGACATGCCAGGCTTGGGATCTCCTCAGGAAAATGCAACAGACAGAAACTAAACCAAACTCATTCTCTATGGTCTCTCTTCTCGCAGGGTGCAGAGACAGCTTGCTCTTGAATTTTGGCAGGTCTATTCATGGTTATGTGATAAGACATGGCCTCGATATCAACCCATCTCTCTGCACTGCTCTTTCAGATATGTACATGAACTGTGAGCATGAATTAGCTGCAGCTCATATGTTTTGGGGGTACTCCGACAGAGATTTAATATGTTGGAATACTATGATTGCGAACTATACTCAAAATGGAGAACCCAATGAAGCTATTACTCTGTTCTACCAAATGCAATTGGAAAGGGAACCAGATGCAGTTACGATGATCAATATTCTTCCTTCGTGTGCACAATTGGGGAATCTTTTGCTAGGAAGAAGCATTCATGCTTATGTCATCAGAAGGGAGCTTGGTCTGCCACTCAACAATTATTTGGGCAATGCTCTTCTTACCATGTATGCAAAATGTGGAAGCATAAGGAGTGCCGAGTTGATATTCAGGAACCTAGTCCAAAGAGATATCATATCTTGGAATGCAATGATTGCAGCATATGGAATTCATGGGCAAGGTGAAGATGCACTTAGCATATTCTATGAATTAGTAGATGATGGTCAGAGACCCACAGGTGTGACTTTTGTTTCTCTTTTATCAGCCTTCAGTCACTGTGGTATGGTTGAAAAAGGATGGAAAATTTTCCATGCCATGAATAAGGATTATAACATACCTCCTGATGTTGTTCATTACGCATGCATGGTAGACCTTCTTGGTCGAGCAGGCAACCTTGATAAAGCTAAAGAAGTGGTCCACCTAATGCCCTTGGAACCAGATGCTAGTCTTTGGAGAGCTCTTCTTAGTTCTTGTCGAGTATTTCACAATGTTGAACTTGCAAGTGCAGTTGGAGAAAAGCTATTTGAATTAGAACCCATGAATATTGCAAATTACATACTTCTCTCCAATATTTATGCTGCTGCTGGAAATTGGGAAGATGTCAATACTCTGAGAACTAACATCAAGGAGAAAGGTTTAGAAAAGACTCCAGGTAATAGTTGGATAAACATAAAAAACCAAGTCCAGTCTTTTACTGCAGGGGACAAATGACACTGTCAACCTCAGTAGTCACACATGCAAGACTAGAACTGTTGCTGCATGAGCTTGTGGAAAATGGCTATATACACCTTATTCATGTTCGATGTCTCAGAAAGTGGAATTTGAGCAAAGGGATCATTCTAATTTACTACTGTGAGAATCTAGCAACTTATATAAGCATTTAAGGTTCACAAAGTATATGCTAACAGAAAACATCACTGCCCTGGTAATTATCGATGTTTCTATTCGAGGCATAATTGCCACTGTTTACAACTGTTTTTTAATTAAAAAATATTACCAATGTTTCAGCAAGGATTTTCAGTTGGGTTGTTTCTGCAGGAAATCTTCACAAGATTCTAAGCCATTTTATTGTGCCATCAATTATGTAACGTCTCGTTATTCATAAACTATAAGTGGGAATTCACCAATCAAGATGTTCTTCCTAGTGAAGCCGGTGAAACACATAATCATTCAGGAACAAAATTAATTTATTTGCATCTTGACTTCTGAGACTGAAAACTTTTAATTATGGTAAGTAATCTGAGGATTCATATCTACTTGTCTATTTTTAATATATTACTCAAGCAGAAGAGTTTTAATAGATGATCTGCATTTAAATTTCTCATGCTTATACCCTTTGTGTACCTCATCCTTTCATTGCTAATTAATGAATTTTGCTTATATTTTGTTGTGAAATCTATTGTATTCTCTGATTGCTAGTTTATGAATTTTGCTTATATTTTGTTGTAAAAATTTGGATTCCAATCTGTCTGGACAATACCTGGGATCTGATTCCAAAGAACAATCTACTCATTTAATGCATGATATATCGAATAGTTTGCTTATATCTGAAGCTAATTTCAATCATTAGTCTACTAACTGATGACCTAGATTTTTCTTATTTTGGCCATAGGAGATATTAATATTCCTAGATTAAATGCTGGAAAATGTAACAGTTCTCTAAAAGATTGCAGTAGTAATAGTGAACTCCGATACTGCAATTTGCTGTGCAGTAATATATCGCCACAGATATATTTGTCTATTATAGGTATTAAACATGTTCGAGCAAGGTATTTAGGTCTAAGTTTTTAGAAACGGTTGGACAATATGGTTACTAAGTATTGGTCACCTAAGTGGGAGAACAGCATAAGTTTATTACAATCCATTATATTTGCCTGTGTTTTCAGTCTGTTTACTAGGTTTTTAAAAAGATTTACATTTTGGTATCAGTGATTTTCATAATTTCTTGAGCTTTGGGCTAGATATTGTGAAAGATACATGAACCACAAGGAATAGTGGAAATTATACCTGTATTTTCCTCCAAATAATATTGTTTTCTTTTTCTCAAAATTAACTCAGTATGATGCTTGTGGGGTTTTAAAATAAAGCCCATGGGATGGAAAGAAATGTTTGTAAATTGTATACATGTCTCTTTTGGAATTCCTAAACCAGTATGAGTTGGTGGTTCTATAATATTTGTTGTTGCATTTGAGGTCTTGCTAAGAATCATGAACTAGTTCATTCGACAGAATCTAAGGCCAACTAGACTTCCATCTTTTTTGCTAACACTACATTTGGTCAAAGACATTATGTTTATAAAGGTGCTAAACAAATGCCCTCCTTTTTACTAGTTCAAGGTAATCGAACATTTTAAGATACAGCAGTTGAGAAGCTTATTGAGTTCTTCCTTGCAGCATCCACCCTGAGATGATAAATGTTACAGATTCTACCACTACATATCCAAAGATGTTTCCTTCTAAGCAAAAGAAGGATATGTATTACAGTATTAGTCTCCATCTCATCTCCCTTATTATAGTGCTGTAAATCCTTATCTTATTAAACCTCTTTTATCTGTCTTATCTGTTCATTCAGGAGTTATGGCTTAACCATACAACCTCCAGCTATTCTCACAAGTCGCAAGAGCAGATGATGGCAGGATCTTATCGACTATCAAATCACTGCTGGAGGCAAGTATCATTTGTGTCGTAAACAGATATCAATGTTTTTTATTTAAGTTTTCTGCTAAAAAAACTGATCAGCTATCTATCTTACGCACCTCATACCGCTCATATGTATAATGACGCAGGTTGCTGTCCTCTTCTCTATTATAGGTAGCAAAGCAATTTCACAGCAAAGCATAGAACTCGTAAGCTGTCAGTTAC
The DNA here is from genome assembly GCF_018446385.1 of Zingiber officinale. NCBI lineage: Eukaryota > Viridiplantae > Streptophyta > Magnoliopsida > Zingiberales > Zingiberaceae > Zingiber > Zingiber officinale. Next base: position 121,184,079 of record NC_055998.1, read on the forward strand.
CAGTAACTTTCTTGGTCACATCAAGTTTTCCCTGGTTCACCAAAAAACAAAAAGAGGAAGTCATTGATACATATGTCAGCCATGGGAATGTGATGGTAATTGGTAAAGCCAAGAAGAAGGTGAAGAACCTAAAGAGATGGTTAACCTAGTTGAACATGTAACACATCAAGTTATTGGTGGCTTGGCCCAGAAGGATCATTGTAGTTTTGCTGCTTGAACTTTACTTTGTAATAGTTTTGCTGCTAGTAAAAGAGATTGAACGAGTTCATTTGGATAAGTTTAAACAAATGTTTTTTGAATTCCAACTCAGCAATGCAGGAATATTCCTTCGGTAGGACGACAAACCTATAAGTGTTGGTCGCTTGGATGCTTGGATGAGTCTCCGTGAGCATATTTTCAAGATTAAACGATTTGAAAAAGTTGAATATCCGAATTACTAATTTTTATAGGTCAAGTCATCAGATTTGGCCATGTGTTGATTAGCTAGAATTGTATATGATTTATGAAGATTTTTATTAATTTAATTGAAATGTGTATAAAATCACACCATAGAAACACTTTGATGACCTACAATGGCCAAAAATATATAAAGAGAGAATGAGATAATATTCATATTTAAATTTTATAAATTTATTTTTAATTTTATTAGATAAGTAGAGAATGTTCAGATAATTGAAATTATCATTAGCACTTTTGAACAGACATATACATCGAAATATAGTTAATTGATTATTCGAACTTTCCCATTTCATTCGGCTCCGCAAATCCATCAGCCCTCGCCTCCGTAAAATAAATTTCTTTCCCCCCATCGCGCACCGCCCCCCTCCTCTCTCTCTCTCTCTCTCTCTCTCTCCCCCCCCCCCCTCTTCAAAAGATAGTTGTACCCTCTATCTTCTTTGATTTTTTTTTTTTTGGTTTTTTTAGTTTTATTTTTAAAATTAATTTTATTTATTATTTTTTTATTCATACTTATATATTTTTAAATTTTTATTTAGTTTTAATTTTTTAATCAATTTTATTTATTATTTTTCATTAA